>NC_086171.1:19864491-19976593 GCF_023053635.1 Elgaria multicarinata webbii
TAAACCAACTTGAGTCTTTCTCACACTTGGTTAAAGTATGAGTATGGAGGGAAAAGATCAGTCTAGACTTAACAGATATGTCAGGCAATCTCAAGTAGAGCCCAATCTAAAATCTCCTGGCTGTTATGATGCAAAGGGTCTTATCTAGACCATAAAAATGCTTAATTAAGTGCATCCTCTCCTCACTTCTTAAAAAACCCCGATTGCATATCCATAGTTCCCTTATTTTTACAGCAACATTGACCTTGTCACTGAATAGTCTTTGGGAGAAAATGTCCAAAGTTCCTAAAGACAACCATTGAGCAATAACAATTTCATCTATATTGATTATCCTCCATGGGAATGCCTCTATTCCTATGATCATGGACTCGCTGAAATCAGTGGGACTTAAGTTAGTCATCCCCCATTAATTTCAATGGTCTACTGTTAGTATGACTAAATCTGGATCCAACCCACTGTTCCAGTCAGAGAAATTTTAAAAAGTGACACTCTCTCTTGAGAGAGAGAGAGAGAGAGAGAGAGAGAGAGAGAAACACTCATGTGGCAGTGGGTTGGTGGAAGACTTTCTTCATTACCTGTTTAACTGTCCTATTTCCTCTACTGTTCAAATGAAGTTTTTAGAGCCTGTCCTTACAGGGAAAAATGCTTCATTTGATTTGGTGAAAACCATTTTTTTATTTTGTTTATATCACATAATAAGGCAACTTTATTGGCTGTGATGGACTTTGGTCTTATAGCAAGTAACCTTCGACCCAATTTATTACTGTATATGAGGAGTGATAAGTAAGTTTTATTGACTTTGAACTATCAATGATGTGTTTTTATTGCTCTTATTGCAATGTACTTTTATCACATTCTTTGTTAATTTTTGCTATATCTTGCTGTAACCAAAGGTTGTAACAATAAAATTGTATTCATTACTTCATACACACATACTTACAAAAATAGAATGAATGCATTTTGTGTTTCCCTGAAAATACAAATTTTAAAATCGCCTTATTTCAAAAGCGATCAGACATTTTCACTTTATTCATTTTTAGACACGAAATATGTTTAGTTAGGAAAGATCCGGTTCAAAACCCAGGCATTTCAACTATAGTTCCAAGATAGAATGTTGCAACTGCTTTTGAAGCTAGAATTATACCTTGAAATTCCATTGATTGTTATTTCAGTGCTTCTGTGTCTGACCAGCTTTTTATACTCAGATATCTTAGAAAATCCTTCCTCAACCTGGTGCCCTCCAGACTGCAACTCCTATCATGCCCAGGGAAAAGCTGTCTCAGAAATTCACTATAGTCTATTCTTGCTATTAGGCAAAAGTGCTTACATCCATATTATATCACTACAATTTTATATTTTTTATTAATACGGCTGTCAAACACTATAATCTCAAACATTTTTACCACTGGAATTACTAGCAATGCTGGTGCAACTATCAGTTTGTTCATCTGAAGCATTCATAGCCTTAGAATTAGGCTATGACAGACATGTGTGTATAGCACTACACCATGGCTGTGTTTGCATGGCACTTTAAGTCAAGAATTGTGGCTTACACTGCAATGTGAACAAGCAGCATTTGCTCCTGCTTTGTTCCTCACTTCATAGGAATGGGTAAATAAACGAGGAAGGGATAGCTTCATGTTCCTTCGGAACCCAAGATTTACAGTTAAATGTGCCAAAACAAGTCAGGATCTTAAGTCAGCTTTAAACCAGAATTGGCTTACAAATCCTGCCATGCTTGGGCACATTTAATCATAACCTCAGATTCAGATATAACATAAAACTATTCCTTCCTGTTTTGTTTAAGTGCTCTTGTGAAAGGAGGAGCAATTGGGCTGTGTAAAACAGCACACTGCTTGTGCACATTGTGGTTTATTAAGCCAGGATTCCTGGCTTAAAGTGACATGCAAACATGGCCAGTTCTGGAGCTAGTCATGTTTTATTCCTAACAGCATTTAAGAGCAAAAGATTGTGCCAGTGCTAAATTCTAAAAATAAGTGCTTCAAGAATTATTCTGCAAATATGATTATCATGGTCATTTGATAAACTCTCTCTTACTGGATAGGTTTTGCTAAATTATGGAACGATAGAATGAATTTTTGGGGAAAGAAGCCCTTGTGCATACGTTGTCATTTTAAATTAAATGCTTCCATTTACTAATTCCAAACTTGGCTCTGCTATGTGCACATCCCGATTCTAAATGCACTGGGTAGAAATAAAATCTAATAAAATCAATGAAATTTACTTCTGCATGGAGCCTTGAGGCTTCAAGCACCAATCAGGTTCTGAAATATCCTTTACTACAAAGGACCCGGAGATAAGGAGGACAGCTTCCGCATCAAGGCACAAATCAATGTAAGCAGACTTTTATAAACACCCCCAAACTGCTTAAACAGGCAGCTGACATAGCGCGCATTTCATGCCATGTGTATTATGTGATCACACAGCAACACAGTGGTTGAGTAATGCATAGGTGTGAGCAATCGCCTTGCCAAAAATCTAGTGTGACAACCATCCACAAATTGCCTTCTATCTAATTGCTGCTATCCTGCATGTAAAGCAGAAATCCAGAATAAATGCATCCATGTTAAAATACTTTGATTCCACAGAACCAAATGCAAATTCCATCCCCTTTGCAGCACTTTTTTTTTAAAAAAGAAACAAACAGCAGAAGCAACAACCCTTTAAAATAGTTATATACACTTCCAACCTATAAAATCAAAAGCAAATCTCTTGTCTCTTAGCCCTTTGATTGTGAACCATGTTTGTATTGGGTACAGCATTGCATAGTTGTTTTTGTTTATTTGAATAAACAAAATGGCTTGTGGAAAATTGGCACACAGTCCAGAATTGTTAGTGTTCCTATGATAGTTATGTGCCTTTCTGTATAGACCTACATGTTAGCATGGTTTTAGAATTATTGCACAAGAAAGCTTCAAACACATTTGTCAGTGTAGTGCTCACCTGTATATATAAATAATAGTGTCTCTTAAAAATATAATTTGAAAAGATACAGTATATAAATATTACATATATTCAAGGCTATGGGAAATCACTTCCATCGTAGATCACTGGGCGTTGAACAGCTAAGTGGAAAAATACTCTCTTTGAGATAAACCTGTAGGGGCAAAAATAAACATAAGAAATATTTGTTGAGTTGAAACTGAGAAAGGGACTTTCAGCAGGTGTAATCTAACCTCCTTTGCATATGCTCCCCCCACCTGCCCAATTCATACACTCCAGCTGCTGCACCAACCTGGAGAAAGTGTTGTCGAATATAAGAATGTAGATCCCAGCATTTCTGACTTTCACCTTTCCTCGTATGGTTTCCTTATGAGAGTTGCAGCGGGTCATAGGAATAAGAACCTGCATGAGCAAAATGAGAACTAAAGTTCTGCCCAGAGGAACTGTGCCATGATCAAAGGAATCCTTTTTTTAAGGCGTGTTTTCAACCAATTTCATTAAATAATTAACTGATTACATGTACATCTTGCAGAGGCTTAATGAAGTTTTTACAGATTGAAAGGTAGAGAAAAATACAGCGATAAAAGAGGACTAATCAAGGATGGAGGTTTTTGTGCAAAAATCACTCTTTTGGGCTGTGCCATGTGTGCTGAACCTGCTAGCATATTTCCCCCCAAATTGCTGCCCTCCAGATGTCACAGCTCCCAGCATTCCTGTATACTGGCCATGTTGCCTAGGACTGATGGGAGTTGAAGTCCGAAACATCTGGAAGGCCCCAGGCTGGGGAAGCCTGTGCTAGCTTGCACGGAGGCTGCAATCTTATGCACATTTATCATTGAACACAATGAGGCCTTCTTCTGAGTAAACATGCAAGGGATTGTATTGTGAATCAATGACGAATACTCAGAAGGAAACTCCATCTGGGATCTAATGAGCTCTTTCAGGTGTGCCCAAGACTTTGGGCATGCCTCGGCAGATTTTCCCTTTGGAATAGCTGAGCCCCACTTCCCATACATATCACCCCGATTGGGAATTGCTCTCATTTCCAAAGCAGCTTGCCATATAGCACGGGAAAGCTGACATCCAAGATGCCAAGCCCCATTGGGAACATGGAAGAAACTATACGCAAATCTTTGGATCTTGACCTCCACCTGGATCATCCTTAGGTAGGTGAGCTTCAAATTATGTCAAGTTATCTTAATTCATGATGGGGCTAATCCCGCCCTTCCCTTATATGCACAGGAGGGCTGCTAATGGCTGGTGGTGATCAACAGTGGAGTCCTGGACATGGGGTGACACATGTGGGAGGTGAGGCTTCCCTGGAGGCTAGATTGCCTCTCGATGAATTAGGGCAGCTCAAATGCTGCTTTTAAGAAAGGTCAATGAAAAATAAAACACCTGCAAGCTATTTGGACAGCACAACTGCAGCTTATACTAGCCAAAGTGCAGTTGGCAAATTTGTGCACTCATTTTCACAGACAAAGCAGTGTTCCCACCCCAGATGATACTGTCATAATTGTGCACGATGCTTTACAGAATATGATGTGTGACCAGGAGTTCTCTTTCCAGCTGGGAAAACACGTAGGAACATAAGAAGCTGTGTTATACTGAGTCCACTTCCCAATCTTGTCTAGTTTGGCTCTTACTGTTGTGGTTTTCTCCCCAAAGGGTCTTGGGACTAGTAGTTTGAAGAGGACCATAAGAATTCATTGGTCCACCTAGCCCAGTCTTGTCGACACTGACTGGCAGCAGCTCTCCAAGGTTACAGGCAGGATTCCTTTCCTCACCTTTCCTAGAGAAGCCATGGATCGAAACGGGGACCTTCTGCATGCAAAGCAGGTGCTCTGTCACACTGAGCTACGGCCCCTCCCACCTTTGATCCTGTACCAGAAAATGTTGCCTGTCTAATGTTGCAGTGATGTCATTTCCTAGCAAGATTTCTGGGGTCTCTGACAGCTGACGTCTGGGAGCTGGAGGACTTTTTTCTGTCTAAACATGCATAGCATTGCACCCTAAGTGCAAAGCCAAAGGTAGTTCTGGGAAGGAAAATGATTGCTGTCAGGATGCGGTTGCCTTACTTTACACTGATCAAGAGGGGCTTCCTCTGATTCTTGGTACACCACGCTGAACGATATGCTCTTTGGGTCTGATGAAAACACCCAACTTATTGTAAGGCCAGTTTCCTCCGCAGTGATGGGAATAACGCTGTACGTATTGGACTTAATGAACAGTTCTCTGTTAGCTTCTCCAAAATTTAATATCTCCTCCACAGTGAGGGGAAGTTTTTGCCTGAAAAGAAAAGAAGAAGAAAAAAAGGGGGGAAAGACATGTGAGAACACGCTGTTGGACTGATGATGCACATGAACAGGAGATAAGAAATGTGGGGCCTCATTTCTTTCTCACAGCAGCTTTGCCTATTGTAAAAACTCAAACTCAAGGCCAACATCACAAGGTACAAATCAGCGTGAACCCACCGGTGTCTTTCTTTCATGGGTTCACAGTGAGTCCCGCATGTTGTGAAAGGAAAACACAGTGGGATGCACGGATGGTTTGGGTCCAGTGAGATCCAATCCGTGAACGTTACAGAAAGATGTGTAGCAGTACCCTTAATTTCTGATTTGGTCCACTTTGGAGGAGCCTCACTTCAATTTGGACATATCCTGAAACGGTCCAAACCAGCCCAATTCAGTTCGGGATTTGTCCAAATCCAAAGCTCACCCTTATCCACTGGAGTCCTGCCCAAGTATGCAGGGCACAAATGGAGCATTTAGGATGTAATCCTATACACCAGGGGTGTTGAACCTCAGGTCCGGGAGCTAATGTGGCCCTCCCGGGGTCCCAATCTGGCCCTCAAGTGTTCCCCAGATGGCCACACCCCTTTCCTTTGGCCCCACCCTTCTCTTCCCAGACCAGCAATTGCTGGGTTTTTTCCTGGCTTTTCCCCCCATTGTAAAACATGGCCATGCTTCTCCTAAGGCTCAGTTACTGGCAGTAAGAGCTTTAAGTTAAATTGGGTGGCTATTTTGACTCTGTCCCTTTTGTCTTTTAGTCCCACCCGTCATTGGAATGCAGTCCCTGAGAGCTTCTCTGAAATTTAATTCAGCCGTCAGGTTGAAAGAAGATTGACACCCCTGCTATACACACATCCATGCATGTAAGCCCATGGAACGGAATGGGACTTACTTCTGACAGGACCTAATTGGGTTGTGTTATTAGTCTTTAAAAACTAGAGACGAAGTAATGGGGTTTGCTTACATTAGTTCTCCTGACTTCAGCAAACATATCTCTGCATCTTGGGCCATTTGCAAGTCGTCGGACTCTTCAAATGTTGAGGAATTGTGTGTGCTGTTTCTGAGGCAAAGAGAAGAGGAGATTATCATCAAATATTTCCCAAAATAGTATATGGCAAACCCCAATATTTCTGTATTAAAAAAAAAGGTATACCCCATTTCTCATATGCAAAAGAACTTCATGATGGCTTACAATAATTGACAGAAAAACAAATGAGGCAGGGCTTATCATCCACTTATCAATCGAATTGCACACTTAGCAAAGATCCTGTACATGTCCACTGAAATGAAGGGCCAACTGAGTCCAATGCAGATCACTTCCAGAGGGAGAGGCGGGTAACAAATTATTATTATTATTATTATTATTATTATTATTATTATTATTATTATTAGTATAGGTTAAGTGTGCAGCTCACTCCCAGGTTGAGTGTGTAAATATCTGCTTTAGTACTAAGTAAAGTGGTAAGTACTTTATCTGATGAGATCTTATTTTTGTTATTCCACTAGAAAGAAAGAACCACTCGCCCCCAGGGGGAAGGGAAACTGACATCAAGGCAATTTGAGGGGCAAATCAAAGGTTATTCATCACTCATCCTTAAAGACCTGATTAACAGAAAACAACAAAATGGGCTGAAAGAGGGAGTGGTTGATTTAAAGGCACAGGGGGCTTTAAAACACACTTGCAGTTATCATACACATGCAAAATTGTCACAAATCAGATCTAGAAAACATAGTAGGGTTACGCAGAAAAGTCAGGTTGCTTACCTGTAACTGGAGTTCTTCGAGTGGTCACCTGTGCATTCACACATATGGGTTTTGCGCCTGTGGAGCGACCTAAATCGGAAAACTTCCATAGCTGAGGAATTAGGCAGGAACCCTTCCCCCACCGTCCAATTGTGCATGCTCCAATGAGTTCCCACCTAATCCCTCAGTTTGAAGGAGATCAACTATTGTGGCTTGTCTAGGAAATGAGAGACCTTTGGCACCAACATCGATACCATCAGGTTCAGTCAAGGCACTGATATAGGCACCAAAGTGGAGACAGTGGGATGGGCTGTGTGACTGCGCAGATGACCACTCGAAGAACTCCAGTTACAGGTAAGCAACCGGACTTTCTTCTTCGTGGTCTCTGTGTATCATACATATGGGCAAGTACCAGTTACATGGTGGAGGGTCAGTGTCCTAATGCAGAATCTCAGACAGCACTGCACAACCAAATGCACAATCTTGATGTGCCCTTACATTGAGCATGTAATGACTGACAAAAGTTAAAGGTGTAGACCATGTGGCAGCCTTGCATAGATCACGGACAGACACTAGTGCAAATTCACTCCTTAGAAAACACTGCTAAGATGGAGCCAAAATATTGGGAGGGACCATAGCTCAATGGTAGAGCATCTGCTTTGTATGAAGAAGGTCCCAGATTTAATCTCCAGAATCTTCAGGTAGGGCTGGAAAAACTCCTGCCTGAGCTGCTGCCAATCAGTGTCGATAATACTGGGCTAGATGGACCAAGTATAATTCAGCTTCCTATGTTCCTAATATGGAGAAAATCAATCAGCTTCAATAGTTTTTTAAAAAACTAATTTGATATAAAAAGAAAGCACTAGATGGCAGCAGATTGCGAAGTCGTTCCGATCCTCTGTCTTGCAAAAGAACTCACAACGTTTTTTCTCAGATGGCTAGTGCAGCGCTTCGCTGTTTTCCTTGTTTCTTCTGACCCGATGTACACTTTACGTGGCAACTTGGGTATTTGACAAAACGTTTGCTGCAGTGAAGCCACTGAGCTGGATTCAGTCTAAGCCACTTGAGTTTATGTCCCATGAAACTCAATGAGCCTTAAGGTAAGCCAGGCTAATTTTTCACACTGATTTCAATGGGACCTCGAGTGTGACTAATTTAGTCTGGACCAACCCATAATGTGCGAAGTGGGAGAGGTACTTACCTCCAAACACTCAGCACACATCCACAGAGAAACGGCAGGCAACTGTGGCTCTTTGGCAGATCTCCACTGTGTGTCCCTGAGTGTTTGGGGATGTGCACCTTCCATCATTGCATCAATTGGTTTGTTTATCTGTAGCAGCACCCACCCTCTGGAAAACCTTCCCTCGTGCAGTTCAGGAGGCGGAAAATGTAACATCCTTTAAACGCCTCCTGGAAACTTATCTTTTTAGACAGGCTTTCCTTGGACTATAACTTATTCCGGTTTTATATGATATTTTTTAATTTTTAAATCTTGACTAGAGATGTGAAGGCCTGGAAAAAAACCGGAAAAATTCGGGGGGGGGGGGAACTGTTTTTTCCTGAAGCCTTTTTTGGGGTTTTTTTAAAAAAAAATTGAAAAAAAATGAAGAAAAAATGGATTATGGAATGTTTTATTTTAGCATGATGAAGAAAATAAGACAAGGTGTTCAGATATTTACTTAGAATCATAGAATAGCAGAGTTGGAAGGGAGGAATCCACCCTAAAGCATCCCTGAAAGATGGTTGTCCAGCTGCCTCTTGAATTCCTCTAGTGTGGGAGAGCCCACAACCTCCCTAGGTAACTGATTCCATTGTCGTACTGCTCTAACAGTCAGGAAGTTTTTCCTGATGTCCAGCCGGAATCTGGCTTCCTTTAACTTGAGCCCGTTATTCCGTGTCCTGCACTCTGGGAGGATCGAGAAGAGATCCTGGCCCTCCTCTGTGTGACAACCTTTTAAGTATTTGAAGAGTGCTCTCATGTCTCCCCTCAATCTTCTCTTCTCCAGGCCAAACATGCCCAGTTCTTTCAGTCTCTCTTCATAGGGCTTTGTTTCCAGACCCCTGATCATCCTGGTTGCCCTCCTCTGAACACGCTCCAGCTTGTCTGCGTCCTTCTTGAATTGTGGAGCCCAGAACTGGACACAATACTCTAGATGAGGCCTAACCAGGGCCGAATAGAGAGGAACCAGTACCTCACGTGATTTGGAAGCTATACTTCTATTAATGCAGCCCAAAACAGCATTTACCTTTCCAAATGATTTCTAAAAACTATGCACAATATCAGATTCTTATAATTTCTGTGCACCAAGGACAAGCAAGTCCTAGGTTGCAAACTAAAACTTCAACTCTCAAATGCAAGAGCCAGATGAAACTGATATAGCTCAGAAAATGAATCTGATTGACTTGTTATATGTTATGATTTTAACTGCCCCCACCCCATTATTGTGAATTTAACAAAACAGAACGGAAAATAAATTGCGGAAAAGAAAAAAAAGAACAATTACATACATAGGAATGTCTTAATTGTTTCCATCAGATACACCATTCTTAACACACAAAAGGGGGGGGGGGGCAAGAGAGTTATGCATAGGTTTCAAGAAAAGCAGACGAAATATAATGACATATCTTTTTATACAGGCTTTCCCTGGACTATAACTTATTCTGGTTTTATATGATATTTTTAAATTTTTTAAAGTTTTAAATCTTTACTTGTAAATCTTAACTTGTTGTATGTTATGATTTTAATTGTAAACTGCCCAGAGAGCCTTGGCTATTGGGCAGCATAAAAATGCAACACATAAATAAATAAAATAAAAATGTATGAATTTAAGATATTTGTATACTGCCTCTCATAACAAAATCCTCTCAAGGCAGCTTCCAAAGATTCATAGACTACAGCAAATGCCACTGGTGCATCTCATTCTACACTACCACGGAAAGCATCCGCCCAACCGTCGCTGCATAAACCATATATTTTGCCTGTGCACAAAATACACCTGCATCCAAATTACTGATTAGGAAATACTAAAGACCTAAACTTTCTGGTTCTTCCAAGAAATAGAAGTCTCAATGTTCTTCAAGAGAGTCAAGAGCTGGATACGGTTCCAATAACAACAAAAAACATCTGTATGGGAGTTTCAAGAGTTCAAAGTATTTCACTTGTATCATCTTGTTGTAATCCACTTGTATCATCTAGTTGTAATCCCTGTAAAGCAAGTCAATGTCTGGCAGATAGGGGGAGTGAGGCTGAGAAAGGGTGTTTGCCTAAGGCAGGGATGGAGAACAACATGGAGGCAGGGGACACCAGCATGAGGGTGGGTGCTATTGAGACAGAATCCAGGACTAGATAGACCTTTGGACTGATCCAGCACAACTCTTGTTAATTTCTTATTATGCAATCCCCTAGTAGAAAACTAAAGTAATACAGCAGTGATCCAGGTTTACCACTTCAGTGAGAATTACACCACAGTGCTGACCTACTTTTCTTTATTGGCACACTTTTATATATCAAATGCATTTGATCTTTTCCTGTGATAACACACTGAGGTTTAAAAAGAAACACAAGGAAGAAAAACACACACCACACAGACAATGAACATTGTTACTTGCTCTTCTCAATTGGTTAGGCTTGACATTTGAAACTACAGCAAACGTATGCAAAAAAAAAAAAAGCCTTAAAAATGACAGAAAGATGTTCTGATATCTGGAATGACTAGTCACTGCTCATTTCCCAAAAGCTGTGTCAGTATGGATGATATGACTGCTTAATAAATTGTTGTAGATGATCAGATTAATGCAGGCGTGGTTGAAATATTGTCAAATATTGACTGCTGCTGCATATCAGGTGTCAAATGTTATCAGATATGACAGCTACTTGTCAGATGCTCTTTAAAAATGTGACAATGCTGTATACTAGTAGCTATCAGATTGACCGCTATTGCCCAATTGTTAAGACATCAGATGCTGATGCTGAATATCAAATATTTGCTGAATATCAAATATTTGCTGAATTCTTGCACATCTAGAGAATATTTGGACATTCATAGTCAAAATCTTCAGAGATTTGGTGGGCTGGGAATTCATTTTGCCACTGCCCTTAAAATTCTGATATAGTGGCCTTCATTGTGAAGTAGGGGGCATTTTTTTATTCCTTCTCCCCTCCCTCTTATTTTGGATAGGCTGAATCAAAATATTCTGTTTACTAAGCTGAATTCTCACAGGACACCTAGAAAAGTTGAACTCAGTGACCAAGTTCAATTAGGACTCAAACTAGTAATTCCCGATAGGGACTCAAAAGGTTGAAACAACTCAGAGCGTTTTTGAAAAACACTCCCAGTCTACTGCATTCATTTGAGCAAATCAAAATTTTCAGCTGTAACCTATTTCAATTAACATGCTCACAGGCAGGAGATCCATTAACAGATCATACATTTATTATAGATCAAAGCAGATATAGGGAGCACAAATAAAGTTGGGGAACTGGAAGTGTTGTTTATGTTTGTGTGCAGGGTGTGTTTGAGAGAGATGGGATTTCTTTCCCCCAATGACATTTCCACAATCTAAATACTTATCCTTAAAGCTGCTATGTGCCCCACCTAGGGGAAACTTACATGTACCCATATGTCATCTGTATATTTCTTCCTGTGGAGCAAAAAATAACTTTGGGGATGGAGTGGGGATTTAGACAAGGAAAACTGTGTGTATGTGTGCGTGCGTAGGGTTTAAAATCACCTCTTTGAGCAGCGCTTTCCTAAGTCAATTAAGAGCTTTATTTTTTTTTTAAAAAAAAAAAAACATTAACAAACCACAAGCCCACAGGATATCCTGCTCACAAATCATTCCACATCATGTCTAGGTTGGCTTTAAGTTCCACTGAAATGGATGTGACGTAGGCGTTGTCTATACGTCTTCTAAGCTCTGTAGTGGCACTGGGTCAGTTATACAACGCAGCCACCGACTAGCAGCTGTCATGTCTAGCCCTGCTCCCCCTGGGTTGGAAAAAGGTGTTTCAGGTGATCAATCAGAATCAGGGTCTGAAGTAGAGGAGTCGGCGCCAGAAACAGGTCAGCCCGTACCAGTGGGAGAGAAAGCTCTCATGGGCTCTTCACCAGCTGGGAGTGAACCCTCTCCAGAGCTTATCTCCTCAAGAGCAAACAATACACAGTCAGTGGGAAGCCAATATTCTTCCGAGGGGGAGAGCACAGAGAGGTTAGCCAATCCTAGAGCACGCTGCAGACTAAAATGAGCGGAGCTAAAGGAAGGCGAGAGGAAGTCCCGTCAGAAGCTGCATCACAACTAGTCTCTCTGAAGTTAACGTGTCTTGGGAAAGGACTTTCCATTCTTCTTGAAAGGACAATTGTCTTGCTTAGTTTGCATAGTTTTGCCTAGGATAAAGTTCCTAGAGATTAGACTCTCTTCAGGTGGGAAGAGATGTTTATTGCTTGAATAAAGCTTTGTGGATTACTTAGCAGGCCTCATTATTGTCTCCCAAGAAGGTGAGAGGTTTTGAGAAAAACGACAACAGCCACCGCAAGGCTTTTCATCAAAGCTGCGTGGTTAAAAAGTTGGGAACTTACCCCAACTTTTTCCTTTGAAGTGAGATCACCACGGCCCTTCCACCATGTGACCTTGCTCCGGGGTCAAGCCAGGGGTGGATGGCAACCCCTGATTGGTTGCTGGAAGCCAGGCAGAGGGCGGGGTTGTGTTAATTAACTTCTCTGATGCCGCGTTAATTCACCTCAACTTATATCCGAAACTGCACATTTAAGAAAGGAGCTTTCATCCTTTACTTTGTGAAATTGAACCCATTTCACCCCATTAGAGCAAACCGTCTGAGAACACAGCAGATCTCTATTTTTATAAACTGGAGATAACACAGATGTGAATCAGCAAAGTAAAGGATAAAAGCTCCCTCCACAAATGTGCAGATCCTCCCTTCAGATCCTGCCCTGGATAACTTGGGATTTTTGCTTCTTCTCAGAACAGTGGACATAATGGGGGAGGGGGTGGGAGCTATTACTTCTCCCTATCCCCCACCTGTAAATCTATTTGTCCGGGTTTTACGGATAGCTCGCTCTGTCATATAACACTCAAGGAGCAGAGCTGGTTTCATCATACTGCGGAGAATGAGAGCAATGTACTCTCCTCCTGTGCTCGTCAAGACGAAGCCTAAGGGATGAGTGAGTAAACTGGGAAGGTGGGTGAAGGGCTGCCCCACTTCATTACAGGACTTGGGGGGTATACATATGCATATGATTTCTGTATTGTGCCTCTTTCCAACCTCGCATGTGTTGCATGCGCACGCTGCAGGAAGCCAGTGCCTGCTGCAGTTCCCCATGGTAGCTACATACAATGCACATGTCATTACAAGAAGATGACTACCACTGCAACCCTATACATGTCGGCTCTGAAGTCCCATTGAGTTCAATGGGGCTTACTCCCACCTACGTGTGTATAGGATTGGAGTCTGCATCTCTCACGTATTAATGGGGTTACCATGGGGAAATGTCATTTACAGAAGTGTACCTGCTGCTGGTCCCATCACTTGTGAAATAACCCTGATGTGCTTGTACTTGGAGACAAAACGGCAGCCTGACATATCACTTAGAACTTAGGCTGCAATAGGGAGGAAATTCCATTGAATATAGGGAGACAAGTCTGAGTAAACATACATAGAATTGGGCTGCTGGTTCAACTGATTTTAATGTTTTTTTTCCATGGTAGATAATGCATGTCCCTGTGGGGCAGCCCTTCACCCACCTTCCCAGTTTACTCACCCATGAGTTGTTTGGTGGGATGTATGAATGATGTAGCATCAACTGCTGCTGCTAGATTGTAGCAAGGCTACTCCTAGGCACATTTACTCAGATGTAAGCCCCCTGCAATTTACTCACCAGGGAGCGTACATCTGGTGAGAAGTCCAGGCTAGGAACCTCATGCTCAGCTCCTGAAAAGACTACCAATGGACAAAGATAATGCTATTTTATTGCTTTGTCCTCTGCATCTTTGTTTTTTTACATTTTAAATTGTGAACGCCTTAAATGCCTTAGCAGACAGAAAACATATACATGCATTAAATAACAGGGGAGGCCACTGGGCCACCAGTAGCCAGAGCATGGCTATTCCAGACATGTCTGTGTGTATATGAGAGAAGGAGAGAAATACAACTATTGCCAAAATGATTCTGAGGATACATGCCAGGACTGCACTATTTGATGGCTAGCCTTATAGTATAGGCAACCAATGCATACGTGCTGCGTGCCTGCTATATAAAAAAAATCCACTAACAGGAAACCGTCATAAATAGGCATCGCTACTGCCACCGCCACCACCTCAGCCTCCAGTTTGCATCTGAAACTGAGTTGCATCTGCTCTATCCCTGCAAGGTAAGTGGCTCTCTCCTGGCATCAGACTGAGAATCATAATACACGGATGTAAACTAGGATGCAAGTTTAACCATCTTCTAAAGAATGGGCCTTTAAAAGGTTCAGTTGGGGTCTTCCAGTCTGTTGTACTTGAAAATAAGATTTGCTTTTCTTCTTCAGAGGTCCAGCATCCTTATATTTCACCTTTTATGCCTCCCAATTCAGGGTGGCCATTGTTACATTGCCCCCCCCCCCAAAAAAAAAGGATGAAAGAGGGCACCGATTTGCATAGTTTGCATCTGCTAATTCAAATGTATACATTCATATTTAGAAAGAATGACAATAAGAGAAATGCTATGACCAGTTTTGCCTGCCTTGTCTGCTGTCCAGATGGGAAGTGTAGATGGGAAACTTTGCTGCTCTCCCTTCTTAGGGTTCATTATCTTTTCACTGGACTTGGACTGGGCACCTTTTCAGAGAATGCCTTGAAATAGAGCAGTGTCCTCTGTCTGGCAGCCCTCTGTAAAATAAGACACATGGCCATCTACTCCCAAGGAGCTTGGTAAGGAGTTTACCTGGAGTTTTTGCTGTAAAAATGTTTATTTGATAATAGTTGGTTAATTAGAGCCAAGACCTATGCCAACTTGGACTATCTTCTGGGGACATGTTCTACTATAGCAGTTCTTCCATCTGCCAAAGAGGAATACAAACAGATCCAAGCGTTCCTTGCTCTCATATATTCCTGAGTTCTGCAATTCAGAAAACATTTCATCTCTCATGCTGCTAGGATACCATTACTTTCAATTTTTTTCTCAAAGTGGAATCTCAGTTCCTCCTCCCCTGTTTTATATGAGAAGAAAACAGTCACACACTGAGGTAAGACTGATACATTCTCTATGGGAAACTCTAGAGAATGAAACCAGAGAAAGAGTCAAATCTGGCTCTCCTTTGCTCTGTAGATTAGCCAAGTAGATAAGAAAAAGCCTTGGTGATAACTCTTCAGGAACAATATTCCAGCAGTGGCATGCAGAAAGTCAGGATTTAGGACTTTGCTTTGATCTTTCATAGGTTCTTTAGTTTACTCCTCAGGCACTTTCTCAAAACCAGTCACAAAACAAAAACTGACCCCATGTCACTCATCCTATGAGAAAGCATTAGGAGGGAAAACCCTGAGACATCTGTGTTTCTGGATATTCTAGGAAATAAGGTAGCTACCTAAAAACTAACCAGTAGGCTTCTCATTTCTGTGTTGGCCTTTACTTGCGTGCAGAGTTCTGCTCCATCTCTTTATTTTCTCCATCCCTGCCTACCTGTTTGCCTTGCACCCTTGTGCAGAGGTGGGCAGAAAGTACATCTTTAGAAGTTTTGAGTTTCAGCTCCAAGCATTCTTGACCATTGGCCATACTAGCAGGGGCTTCTTGGTGCTGAAATCCCAAACATCTGGAGATCTATCTTCAACCCCCCTCCTGCACTTGTACATCCTTTGTCTGTGCTGAATCAATGGCTCCAGTCCTGTTAGTTAGAGGCTCTTCTTGATCTCAGCCTAGCCCAGCCTCCATGCCTGCTCACATTGCAATATTACTGGTCTCTGAATGATTGCCACCAATTTGGATGGCTTTAAAAGGGGGTTGGATAAATTCCTGGAGGCAAAGGCTATCAATGGCTACTAGCCCTGATGGTTGTGTGCTCTCCAGTATTCGAGGCAGTAAGCCTGTGTGCACCAGTTGCTGGGGAACATGGGTGGGAGGGTGCTGTTGCACCATGTCCTGCTTGTTCATCCCTGGCCGACGGCTGGTTGGCCACCGTGTGAACAGAGTGCTGGACTATATGGACCCTTGGTCTGATCCAGTATGGCAGTTCTTATGTTCTTACCTCTGACCAGAATCCTGCCTGTCTTTCCTGAGGCCTATGGGATTGGGAATTCACTGAAAGTCTCTCTCAGCTTCTCACAGAACAAAATAGTAGGGCTGTCATGTGAATCGATCATTCAACTCAATTAATCCATTAAAATGGCTTGGCTTGATTAAAAGATAGGACCCAGTAGGTCCCCTCCCCACCTCAAGTACGAAATGGGAAAGCACAACAGAGGGAACTGTACTGGACTTTTGCACAGATCCCTTCAAATCCCTCTTTGGACAAGCGCCAACTACCATTTATGAATTAAGTCAACCTTCCCTCCACCCCTGTAACTAGTATAGCTAGCTAGTATATCCGATAGTGAGGGATTATGGGAGCTGTAGTTCAACCAGATCTGGGGGTGCCAGAAATTGCCCACCGCTAATTTAATCACTCAACTGCTTCTGAGATGACTGGCTCAGACATAAACACAAACCAGTTTCTTGTTAATGGCTGTGGTGAGTCTCAAGACTTGCACACTCCCCCTCCCAGGTCTAATCCCTGACATCTTCAGCTAAGAAAATCAGGTAACAGGCAATTGGGAAGACTTTCTTTCTGCCTAAATTCCTGAGGAACTGTTGCCTGTCAGAGTAGGTAATTCTGGGCTAGATGGACAAATGGTTTGACCTAGCATAATAGCGTAAGGCAGCGGAGTCTGAGAGCAGATGAGGCACAACACAATGTGCACATCGCTCTATAATGTTTCACATTATAGCTCCAGTTTGACAAACGTTATTTTCTTTCAGGGTCCAAGAGAAATCACCTTTCTTGAAAACATAGAAAAAAACTCTGCTTCCTGCCTGACTCAGTTTGTGAAGTACGGCTCCTCAGTTTGTTTGAATTATGATCTTCGATGATATCCTTTAGAAACAGAGAGGCCAGGGCTTTTTTAAAAGCTACTTGAAAGGAACCTTGCTATTTAAAAACACACAAACAACCCAAACACAGTGAAGTGTCATTCCTCCAATGAGATCCCCCCTGGTAAATTATTGCTTGGCATCTATCCCATTAATCTCAAGAGGGTGACATCTGTAGGCTTGAAGAGAAGCTGAAGTTAAAATGTGTGAGCTGTACCACTACCTCACCAGCCCCAACAGGCAATAAGTGCCGACTCCTGGATTCTGAGGGCTCTCGGGCAAGACCCCCCCCAATGCCCCCCTCCCTCCCTCAGTGAATCTGCCTTCTCACCGCCTTTGTCACCAGGTGCTTTTGCTCCTCCTCCTCTTTCCTCATCATTGCTGCCACTTGCTTGCTTGTCAGGCAGGGAGCCGGTGAGCATGTAGACAATGGCATCTACTGCTCCTCCATCTTCCCACCACTGTCGTTTGGGCCACAGCAAAAGAGGCAGGTGAGGTGAGGTTGCCATGGTGAAGAGGAGAAGCAACTCCAAGGGGCTCTTGTCAGTGGGCCCCTGTTGGGGTGTAGGACCTCGGTAGGTGCCCGGCCGCGCCTACCTTTGAAGCAAATACAAATTAGGAGAATTCCCTGAGGGTAATGTCAATTAAATGTCAATTACATGACATCACCCTAAGGATAATATCAATAAAATCAAACGAATGTTAGGGATGGCCAGCACATTGCCTGACCTGCTCCCCATGCACCCACAGCCTTGCAGGGGCTAATGGTGGTGGTGTCCACTGGGTTGTGATGCATGGATGAACAAACAAATACCTTCACTTTCTAGAGGTGGAGCTAGAAATTGGAAGCCATAATACTGGCACACAGAATCACACAACAGTTCAAATCTAAGAGTGCCTTATGCTACCTTTGGATAATGGCTACCATTCTCAGGAATATCATCACAGCACAACCCTTCCTGTCTACCCAAACAATGAAACTATGGCATATAGCCACATTTCTTTCCTGACTTGCACAGGGTGTATCCTAGCCTTAACCCACCAAGTGCCCTCCAGATGTATAATATCATTATTATTATTTACATTTAAATACCACCCCATAGCCGAATGTCCCTGGGTGGTTTATAAAGATTAAAACATTGAACATTTAAAAACCAATATACAAAATTTAAAATAATAAAAAGCATGAAAACAGGCTACATACCAACTATCCAGGGGTCAGTTAAAAAACTCAACATATGCTGTTAAATGCCCGGGAGAAAAGTCTTGACCTGGCGCTGAAAATATAATAATGTCGGTGCAAGGCAAACCTCATCGGGAAGATCATTCCATAGTTGGGGAACCACCACTGAAAAGGCCCTCACCCTTTTTGCCATCCTGACCATAATCCCTGACCATTGGCCATACGGGAATTGTAATCCAAAACCCGGTTGCCTACTCCTGTTATTGACCATGCTTGCAAGTGATGAAAGGCACCAGGTTGGAAAAGGCTGATATATGCTATCCATGGAGCTCTGAATAACAGCAATCTCTCCATACCTGAGAAAACCAACGTAACTTTTGTTTACATGGGATCAGCCTCAAAAGTGTGCTGCACTGGGCTTTCTTCCTGTTCAGCAAAAAGCAAACATAATCGTAACCTCTGGACGGGGTAGATGTATTATATAATCAGGCTCAAATCATAGCCTTCTGAGAAACTAGATAAAGTTAAGATCTTAGCAGCAACGTAGAGACATATTACAAGCTATAAATTCACCTACTGAGACCATTTTTCAATGTGATTTACAGGTATTTGAGAAAGGAGGATACACAGGCATGGATGATCTTGATTACCAAGCCTTCATTAATGCCACATCTGATGAAACCAACACGCAAAGAACACATCTAGGGTTCACCAGAATCTTCCTAGCCTGCATGTACTCAGTGGCCTGCATCTTTGGGATACCAGGAAACGCTTTGGTTCTCATCATCCTTATTTTCTGTGAGAAAGTGAAGGTGCTAACTGACATACTTTTAGTGAGCTTGGCCATAGCCGACCTGTTGTTCCTTTCTACCCTGCCCTTTTGGGCCTATTCTGCAGCTGGTGAGTGGATCTTTGGCACTTTTCCATGTCAAATCATCCATGGCCTTTACACGATGAATCTGTATGGTTCCATGTTAACCCTTACTTGTATAACCATTGACAGGTATTTTGCTATTGCCCAAGCCACCAAAGCCCACATCAATCAAGCCAAAAGAAGAGCCTGGGGTACCATCGCCTGTATTTTGGTTTGGGTGATTTCTCTAGCATTTGCTGTGCCGCAATTTCTCTTTAGTACACAGAAAGAGTTTGACAGAAAGGTATGCTACACAGAGTATCCTTCAGACACTGAGGAGCTGGTCATAACAATCATTCAGATGGCTCTTGGATTCTTCTGCCCTATGCTGGTCATGATTATATGCTACTCAATCATTGTGCGGACTTTATTCAGTGCTAAGGGTTTCCGCAAGCACAAATCCTTACACATAATATTTGCGATCGTCGTGACATTCATTTTTACACAGACACCCTACAACCTCATGAAACTCATTCGCACTGCAGACAAGAACGTTCTTCTGAATGATAGTTTTGACTATGCCTTGTTCATAACTGAAGCAATTGCCTACTTCCACAGCTGTCTCAACCCTGTTCTCTATTTCTTTATCGGTGCCAAGTTTAGGAAGAATTTGGCAAAAATTCTTAAAAACATGGGTTGTGCTAAACACCAACAAATCATGAAGCAATGGCAGACAACTGAAGAGGATGGCTCAAAAACTGGTCCTGCCACACATAACGTAGAGGAAACAAGCATGCATTCATTGTAAGAGGACCTTGAAGCGCATTCATGAATGTCTTTTGGTATGGTTTCATTTCTACTCATCCTGAGAACTCATGAACCTCAATGCTATGAGCTGGACATTTTCAATATAGCTATAGTGCTTATGGTGGAAATCTATTTACCAGCAAGGACATCTTACAGAACCTTAATGCAGCTGCCACAAACAGCTTCTGAGAAAAGACTGAATTGTGCAAATTATATAGCATCTGCTTTTATTTGCAATCCATGATCATGGCTGAGACACAGCCAGAGCAAGGATGAGACACCAATTAGCTTTCCAAGAGAATGTTTTGGGCTTTGTATATAAGAAATTGCACATCGCGTTTTAACATGCCCTTGCTTATAATGAGTGTGCATAGTTACATTAAACCTTGCATTTTCTAGAGAGCCAAAAGCATAATGTTCCTGTTATTTGCCTTTTCTTGATTTAGTTCTGTTTTCCACAGTGAACATATGGAGCTGCCTTACACTTGACTGGTTTGCATGATCATGGAAGAGAAATGAGCCTACAACAATCTGGTAGGTTCTGAGTGGCTTGTTGCTCATGGCAACAAGCCATCCTAGCTGAGTTCACATAACACACCAATCCGTGCTTCCAATGGTAATTAGAGAGAGAGAGCGCTCCGGCTATTGGGCGGTATAGAAATGTAATAAATAAATAAATAAATAAATTATGCAAATCTACCCCCGGCATGCAACCAGCACGATGCTGGTAGGGGAAGGGGAAATAAGCCCAGTCACAGACTATAGCCAGACTACTGGCATATCCAAGCTAGCATTGGGGAACTTGATGCCCTCCAGATGCATTGGGACTTCAACTCCCATCAACCTAGTCAGCATGCTGGCTGAGGATGATGGGAGTTGGAGTTTCATTCAACATAAACGTATTCTGGTCTATCAGTTTTAATTGCCTCTTCGTTCAGAAAGAAAACTTATTAGGACATGAGAATAACAGCAGTGAAGCTCTGGACACTTTCTGCGATCACCAAGCGAACAAAGGCTGACTCACACCCAGATGCTACAGTGACAGGGTGAGGAAATCAGTGGTAACATACTTTTTCATGTGGCCGGCTTGAAAAATGCTTCAAAATTTAAACTCTTCTTTTTTAAAGACCAAAATACATCCTGTGACAAATGAAGCAAGTCCATGTGGTTTACACAGAAACTAGTCAGGCAGCAAGGCAGAACAACTTGGCTAGGCTGTCTGCATTTTTTTTAAAAAAAGAGAGAGGTAAACTTTAAATTGGTGCCTGAAGGAGAATTTGGGGTGCAATCCTACGCATGCTTAGACAGAAAGAAAGCCCACAACTCCCAGCATTCCCCAGTCAGCATCCATAGTGGTTCAAATATACTACAGCATGGACCTTAATAGTATAAGATAACTTAAGGAAGTTCCTGGAAAGAAAGCTTCCTACCCTCTCTCTCACCCAAGCAGCCCCCCTGCTCAGCCCAACTCACATTATTCAGGAGCCCCCCCGCCCCCCAAACTCTAAAGAGGCTTCAGGGAGTTGGGAGAGATGGGAAACGTCCCTTCTGCTTGCAAACTTAGCTTGCGATCCAAGCCATAGTGTGTTTGAAATCTCCCCCACAGCCACCAGTTTGAAATTTGCCTCTCTAGTGCTGTCCCTCTGTTCTTTCTGCTTTTGTTTCAACTGAAAACTCTTTAACTCTGCAGTTGTGCTGTTGTCAACAGGACAAAGAAGGGCCCAGAATCCTTGATAGCAAACTCTGACAGGGGAACTGTGCTCCTCTCCCCTGCAACCTCCCCCTCATAGCCAGCCCACAGAGAACTGCGCTGACTACCTCTCCGCACGAGGAAAACGGAGCGTGGAGATGTGGGGGAAAAGGCTGATCCCGGGAATGGGGAAGGGAAGAGACCAGAGCAGCCACCTTCCCTCCTTGTCTGAGGTGCTGCAGAAATGCAAGGTGGCTGGAGTGGGGTGGCGAAGATCACCTCCTTTATCCTTCCGCCATGCATTGGATACTTGGCAGCCTCCGAGTGTGGAAGCTGCTAATAATCCACAGAGGATTGCGCCTTTAATCACTTGTCTAAAGTATAGGGATTTTAATAACCAGACCTCCCAACTCATATTCTAGGTTTTAAAAACGGCTTAAAGTTTGACATGAGGCAAACATCCACAACAAAATGTAATGAAACTCCCCAACAACGTGTTCAACCCTTTTTTAGCGAATGATTAGTGAACGTGTTTAAACCGCGGTTATGTAGCCACCAGGGTTAGGAATGGTTCACATGACACTCTAAGCCATAATGTTTAGCTCAAAATGCTTGACCACTATGGCTTAGCGTGTTGTCTGAATAATACAGGCATTAGTAGCTAAGCTGAATTGTTACCAACGAATCTGTGGGCAAGGAATGCTTTTTTAAAAATCAGTCTCCACACACTGAAAAGTCTTGTCTAGTAGAATCAGAGATTTGCTTTAAATTCAGCTTTTTAAAAAAATGCAAGTATATTTACTTTACATAGGTTTTTTATATATCACACTTTAATCAAATCCTCAGGATGTTTAAAATAAAATTTAGTTTAAAAAATACAATTGAGAAAAAATAACCAATGCAGCAGTAAAACCTGAATAGCAAAAAAGATCCTAGAAAGTTAAAAGGCTGAGGAAAAACAAAAACAAAAGTCTTTGCCTGATGACCAAACGATAAAGTGGGCAGCAGGTGAGCATTCCAAAACTGGGCACCACCACTGAGAAGATCCTTTCTCTGGTAGCTACCTACCTGCCTTGCCTCCAATGGCAGGGCCCTCCACTGAAGCTTTTAAGATAGAGAAAGACACACACACACACACACACACACACACACACAGGTGGTCCTTCAAATATTCTGGTCTGGAACTAGGAAAAGCTTTAAAGAGCAAAACCAGCACTATGAATTGGGCCCAGAAATGGCAGTGCTCCCATCCCCTCGTTTGCAATCCAAACGAAGGGGGACCAGAAGTCGAATAGTACTTTACATAAGTTTTTACATTCTCTCAACAAAGAAAATGGTTGAGTTAACAATTCAGACAGATAAGCAAAGTTCTTTCAAACCCTTCTGGGGGCTATATGCACAGGCAGCCATTTCATTCAAAATGGCAAGAGAAGACCTCGTTTTTCTACTGAAAATCTTACTGTGAAACTAGATGCCACCTTGGCCCATGGCTGCTCCCAACTGATAAGAATGCAGGAGTAGAGAAGCCCCTCACAGTAGCACTGACAGATGGTGCAGAAGCTTATCCATCCTGCACCTGCCATTTCTCTCCTGTAAATGTCTCACATGCCACTCCCCTCCGGCCCCAACTGGGCTCCTGGTTTTGGAGCTTGACTGTGCGAAATGACCAGAGAGAGCAGGATTTACAGGGGACAATCGACATGCAGGGGAAAGGTTTGGGAGCACAGGATTTCTCTCATAATGTCTAGCCATTCTGGTTATCTTTTACACCAGCCTTCTCCAACCTGCCACCTCTCAGGGGTGTTGGACTACAAGTCCCATCATCCCCAGCCAACAGGCGCTCGGCACTGCCAGTTCAGGATGATGGGAGTTGTAGTCCAAAACAGCTGTGGGCAGGGGGCGATCAGGTTGGGTAAGGCTTGCTAAGGCAGAAGAGTCACGTAAAACTATAAATAATTTTGCCCCTAGGGACACTGATGGCTGCATGAAAGAGCGGAGTTCCCAATTCTTCGTTTCAAAAATGTTTACTCACAGATCGCCCATGCTGTGATCCAGAGATTCTTCTTCAGTTTGGCTTTTGTTGTGAATAGGGTCAGTTTCCTGAATTTGGACCACTTCCTCATCTGTGATTATATCAAACACTGCATCGTCTGTTGTTTTAGAGGCCTCGTTTGTAACTACCACAAAAAGGACACAAAATGAGGAGGTGTTATCATACTGTGTAGAAGGCCAAGTAACGTAATTTCCCCCCAGTATTTCAGATTTATAGGGTTATAACGGACACAGAGCACATTGCGCTATTGTCTGCATCTAGGTAGAATCGTTTAATATCAGGGGGCATGTCTACATGAAGGGTTTGCCCCGGGGTGGCTTCGCAGTAGCAGCACGTCATCTATATGATGTAGCCGCCATTGCGAAGCCATCTGGGGGCAAACCCTGGAAACTCCGCTCCAAAAAACTTGGGCACTTACCCCATCATTTTTGGCAGCGGAGGCTTGTCAGCCCATGGCACCCCCTGATTGGATGTCATGGGCTGGACGGGGGCAGCCCCACACCTCTGTAAAAAGAAAAGAAAAAGAAAAAATGGAGTGGGGGAGAGGAATGGTTCTCCGGGCCTCCCCCCCTTTTTTAAAATTATCTGTATCTGTGCAGCTGGGCAGATACAGATAATTTAAAAAATTAAAAAAGGGCGGGGAGGAACAAACAGCCAGAGGGAGGTCAGAGGGAGGAGAGGTGGTTCGCCTGGCATCCCTCTCCTCGCGTCCTCCTCTGGCTGCCTCCTTCCTCCCCCCTTTTTAATTTTTATTATCTGTACCTGCGCAGCTGCACAGATACCGATAATAAAAAGGGGGGAGGAACGGCCTCATTCCTCTCCCCCTCCCAATTTTCTTTTTTTCTTTTTTTTTGTAGAGAGCAGGGAAAGTTTGCAATTGCATTCCTTCCCGTGCAGATGCCAGGAAGGAACGCAAGTGTGCGGGCCAGGCACCTCGCGTTGCCAAAGCCCGTGAAGACGGGCGCAGGGTCTTGTGTATCCCACAAGTTTACTATCCAGTGCAGAGTAGGAACTTCTCAGTTCTTTTTGTAAAAATGGGTGTTTGTAATAGAGTCCATCAGAACTTGACTAAGGTAGAATTTAGGAAACATTGATTCTTGCATCCCATCATGGTGAAATATATTTCCGGAATGGGAGGAGAACCTATTGCTTCACCAGAGTCCAATTTCCCCTTGCTGTTTGCCCTGCCATTTCCTGCTGCACCTAAGATGCAGCATGGTTGTGGATGAAACATACATGGGAAAGAGCATCCAAAGACCGCTCGCAAGCATGTGCACTTCAGCCACAGTCAAACAGCATCACTGCAATCTCACAGGACGAGTTGATAGAGCAAAGGGAAGCAGCCCAGATCCAACAGGCCACATGGATTTTCCATAGATGCCTGACTAGGTAAGTGAATTAATTCAATCTAAGACAAAGAGTCTTGTGGCATGTTAAAGTCCCACGTTTATTTTGGAATAAGCTTCTGTGGGTCAGAGCCCACCCTCTAGAGCCAACAGGAAAAGGTTAAGAATGAGCCAAGAATACATTTTTCCCTACAGTCATGCACCTCACTGAGATTTACCAAAACAAGGCATGTCATCTCCATGCACCTGATGAAGTGGGCTGTGGTTCACAAAAGCTGATGCCATAAGAAATGTGTTAGCCTTTAAGGTTGCACAAGACTCTTTGTTGATTTTGCTGCAACAGACCAGGGCCACCTGCTCTGTAATTTCAACTGCGATAGTGCTGCACATCCCTACTTTCTAGTCTGTGTTATTGTCAGAGAAGGCTTAGAACCCTGTAGAGCATGACAGGTGAAGATTCATAATTAAAGAGAGAGGGCTAGGACAGAGATTTCAGTGGTAAATAGACGAAGCTTTCAGGAACTGGAAAGCTGCCTATCATATGGCTAATATTTTATCATTTCAAGATAGAAAATATAGTTACTATACTGCTACTTGCTACTATGCCTGTCTTTGTCTATGAGAATTAACACATTTATTTTGGGGGATGTAGTATACTCCACCCTTCCACCCAGAATACACGTCAGTGACGTGACTGCAAAAAAAGGCAAATGCAATTTTAAGTTGCATCAGTAGAAGTATCATTCCAAAATCATGGGAAGTGACATTTCTCCTCTACTCTGTACTGGTCAGACTGCACCTAGGATACTGTCCAGTTCTAGATGCTGCACATTAAGAAGGATTCAGATAAACCTTTTGGAGAAGGGCAACAAAGATGATCAGGAAACTAAGTCCTATGAGGAAAAATGGAAGGAACTGGGTATGGTTAGCCTTAGAAGAGAAGACTGAGGGGTGATATGATAGCACTTTTCAAGTACCCAAAGAGTTGTCCCACAGAGGAGGGTCACAACCTGTTCTCTATCACTAGACTGTGGGACATGAAATAACAGGCTTAAATGACAGGAAGGCAAATTTCAAATGAACATCACAAAAGCTTCCTAATGGTAAGAGCAGTCCGACAATGGAGCCAACTGCCCAGGGAGGGCTCTCTGTCACCAGAGGGATTCAAGCAGAGACTTGGCAGCCATCTGTCATGGATGCTTTAAACTGGATTCAAACACTGAGCAGGGGGTTGGGCTCGATGGCCTAAATCGCCCCTTTCCAATTCTGTGATTTTATGATTCGAGCATAGACACAATTGCCAGGGCAGCTTACAAAAGGTTAGAAACAACAACTACAAAACCATTCATACCTTCTAATAAACAACACTCTAAAACAATAAACCCAAAGGCAGGCAGGCAACTCTGATAACGACAGCTCCACAAACAAGGGATGGGTCTCCAAAATTGCCCAACCTGGCAGGTCAAACACCTGCCAGAAAAGATGATGGAAGGCTAAGAGTGGTCCCTTTCGAAAAGAGAATGCGTAGTAAGAGAAGAGAGATCGTATAATCTGACTGGGACCGCATAAAACACCTTTATTAATATGCAGCTGCTTAAAGAAAACCAGCCACTTCAGAATGTCATCTCCACAGTCTTCGTAGCATGTTTCCGATTTCACCAGGCAAGATCATTCCTGATTCCATGCTAGCCCCAGGGCCACCTAACTAGCTCTACAATACCGAGTAGTCGGAGCTTATTCAAGGATGGATTTGGATCTGAAGTTTTCAGATGGCCACTGGACATTCCCGAGAAAATCGACTCCCGTTTACGTGCAGAAAGGACTCACCCATCACTCTTTGGATCAGGGACAACGGTGAGGCGAGCAGACTTGATGACAACTGTTCTTCTGGGTTAGTGTTTGATCCAGAGTCCACTGAATTGACGCTTGCTTTTTTAAAGCAAGCTCGACAACAGCGCTCCTTCTTGCCCGTTTGTTTCGACATGGCGTAGTTGTTGCAGCAGTAGTAGCAGAAAATGCGGCCGCACATTCTAAAGAAAGTGGTATTTGGTAAGAGATGAAAGCGTTCTTCAATGCGACTTAGGAAGGGCCATAGCTCGGTGTGATAGAGCACCTGCTTTGCATGCAGAAGGTCCCAGATTCGATTCCTGGCTTCTCCAGGTAGGGCGAGGAAAGGAATCCTGCCTGAAACCTTGGAGAGCTGTTGCCAGTCAGTGTTGACAATACTGGGCTAGGTCGACCTATGGTCTGCTTCAGCATTAGGCAGCTTCCTCAGTTCCTAACTTCAAAATGAAGGCACTTCAGGGATACAATATTCAACCTGCAGGAAACCTCATGTCTTAGCAATATTGGAGTGGACAAAATTGGCTGTCCTTTGAGGGAAAAGAACAAACATTAAACTGAGTTAAATATATGGATTGGATCTAGATTTACATTGGGTCACCTGTGTTTCCCACGGCAGCCCCACCAGTCCTCTGAAAATGCTACACAGGGGCTCAGTTCAGATGAAACGTTAGTCAACACAGTGTGAAAACTCCACTCAACGGTTGAGTTTTTAGGGGGTACTCCCCACACAACACATTCTAACTCCACCACTGTGTGACTGAGGGTTGCTGCAGAGTTGAGTAAAATCCATCTCCTCTCCCAGTCCTCCCGATGGTATCCCATCAGCCATTGCTGCAAAAAAACAATCCCAGGGGTTCTCCTAGAGCAACACTCCCTCCTTTCTCCACTCTTGCCACGGAACTCTATAGCCAGTGGGAAAAGTCAACACAATGGAAAACTCCACAGAGCCTACCACACAACACAATGGTTGTGCAGGAACTCTCCTATGCACAGCGTGGATATCCTGCATGGAGTGTGTGTTTTAAAAAAACTCCACTGTTGCATGGAGTTTTCTGACCAGACAACACATTCCTCAACAGTGGTGCAAAAACTCCACTATGGGGTTCTAAAACCAATGTTAAGAAATATATTGTCTGAACTGAGCCAGAGAGTCAGGAAATCCTGCTGAATGGGGTGAGCTGTGCTATAGAGTGGAAAGAGGATTCTCCCAAAATTGGGTGGAGGCCACTCATTTCTGGGTTTTTCAAGGACGGCTTGTTCCTGTTGCGCTAGCAGTCCATTCTGCTAGTGCAGGTGTAGTGTCAGATATGGCTCTATTCAGGGTCCTGGCTAGTGCTACAAAGTGTTCTCAGGCGTCGTCTGGTTTAACTAAGGCCGTCAGTCAGTTAAAGCCTTTTTAGTTGATTAGTGACATTGCCTTGAACCTCTTATTCAATTAATTAAACCATTAGAAGATGACAGCATCGCAACCCAAAAGATTTCCTGACCATCATTCATGAATGTTCACTTACTGAAACAGGAAACGAACTATTAGGATTGGGGAAATTAGTTTGAAAGCACCCAGCACGTCCGAAGATATCCAAAAGTGGTTACAACACAGTAATAATGCAGAAAATGTTTGAGCATCAAACACTTCCAATGAAAATCGGAGTCACGCACCTTTCAAGTATGTATGAAATGAAGTGAAATAAGTATCCCTTCCATACATCAATGGACGGATGACCAAACCTCACTTTCCACCTGTGAGCTTCGACATATCACAGGCCAACATTGAAGGAAGTAACTATTTGGCCATTTGGACAACCTCCCCCAACCTGGTGCCCCTCAGATCTGCTGTCTACAACTCCCATATGTTCCCCGTCAAAAGTGCCATTGGCCTTGCTGGCTGTAGATGATGGGAGATGTAGTCCGATGCACCAGATTGGGGGAGGTTGACCTACACAGATTCCTAGGCCTATTATCCAGCAAAACTTGGATTGATCAAATCCATCCCTATATAGCAGGGTAGTACAACCTCCACCCCATGGAGTTGCCCAATGCAGCCTCAGAGGTTTGCACACCCTCCCCAAATCCCACCCCCTGACCCAGGGAGAGGAATCCCCATGTTATCTGATCAACGATAACAAGGGTATTCCCCCGCACATCCTCTGAATGGTTGCTGACAAGCATTTATTAAGTCACTCCTCCACACTGACCTGCAATGGTGTCGGCGATTCATCCAGCCAAATTCTTTTTGGCAGTCGAGGCAACAGGTGACTTCTGCATCGCCAAGCCATCTTTGCTCTGCAGTGAGCTTCTGCTGGAATTCCAGCGCATCCGACTTCTGCCAAAGAGCATCCTTGTCCCTTTCAACAAGGAAAAAAGTGAACATATAGAACAAAGTAACACAGAGACCTGGTTCACATGGCACTAAGGTGTTCAATAAGCCACGATGGCTTGTGAGCCGCCCTGGGCATGCTGATTGTGTGCTGGCCCAATTTACATAATTACCCTTGCCAAGGGGGCAGCTTATCATGATGTCCAAAACCACCCAGAACCCAAGGCCTGTTTTAGGGTTACTGAAAAGGTCGGAAAAAGTTCTGCTAACAAAACATACAATGACTAGCTCTGCACGATCAGCGGGGGAAACCATGCTTTCCATGGTTTCCCCTTCCCCTGCACATGCCTGCCATTTGCTTAATGACCTGTGCAGTGTCATGGGTGGCCATGACGTCTGAACCCAGTGCAGTGGGTGGCTTCTAACTCATCCCACAACCCCTACTACAAGCCATGAGTTGTGGAGTGGGTTAGAAGTCACTCCTGCCACACACCGCACCAGGTTTGGATAACATGGCAACCAGTGACGCTACGCGGGCATGGGAGCAGCACACGCAAGGGTAGAGGAGACAAGCTACAATGCACAGTTTCCCCTACCGATCATGCAAACTCAGCCAGTGAAATTCTCTCTTCATCACAACAGTTAAAGCTGCAGGAGCCCTGCCCTCTTAACTAGATACAAAGGAGGGCAGGGCTCCTGCAGCTTTATCTGTTGTGATGAAGCGGGTACTTCACCAGATGCTGCATGCATACAAATGACACCTGCTGAAATTCCCTTTTCTATGCAACTCTTAAAGATACAGGAGCTCTGTCCTCCTTTCCATAGGATCACCCTAAAGAATGGGATACCAATGTTTTAAAGACATGAATAACATCCATCCATGATGTGTGAAGCAGACCTCCTAGTTCTAATCATGAATGCCGAAAGGTCAAAATCTCCCACCCTCAATATTTCAGACCTTTGTGAAGCAAACCCTTCACTAACTGCACAATCCCAAACAAGTTTACTCAAAGGTAAGTCCCACTGTGTCCAATGGGAACTAATCCGCAGGACAGTGCCCACAGAACTGCATCCCAAGTGAGCATGAGCAAACCTGTAAAGGTGAGCAAAACCCTCACACACACACACACACAGATAAGAGAATCATTATGAACGCATGTGCAAATATCGGCCTTTTGTGCTAGATAAACACGACCAGTGAAGAAAATATTTATTTCTCTGCAGTTTAAAATGTCAAGTGTGACCCAGAAACCACAGAACTTAACAAGTGCAGAAGTGTGGTGAAGGCGTTTAGTTCACAAGTCATGGTGTGATGCCATTGCCAAGAAAGAACCTGCTGCATTTGCATAGGAAATAAAAAACAAGTCTTGAAACTGCAAATAACAATTTCTTACAGCATGTTACAAGTATCAGCAAAACACTTTTTTTTTTTTTTTTTAAAAAGGAAAATATTTAAATATTTACCACTAATAAGGTGCCTATGATACTGTCTGGCACATCACAACTATGATGATATGCTTCTGCTGTGTTAAGGTATTGATGCAATCAGATTGGTCAGTGCAAAGATTTAAGACTGGGCTGCCTTATCTATACTCCACCATTAGAATAGGTACACATCTATGGTGCAACCACACTTAGAATACTGTGTACAGTTCTGGTCACCACACCTAAAAAAGGATATTATAGAGCTGGAAAAAGTGCAGAAAAGGGCAACTGAAATGATTACGGGGCTGGAGCATCTCCCCTATGAGGGAAGGTTACATCAACTGGGATTGTTTAGCTTGGAGAAGAGGAGGCTAAGGGGAGACATGAAAGAGGTGTACAAAATTATGCATGGTGTGGAGGATGTGGATAGGGAGACATTTCTCTCCCTCTCTCAAAATACTAGAAACCCGGGGTCATCTTACGAAGCTGATTGGTGGGAGATTCAGGACAAATCAAAGGAAGTTCTTCTTCACACAGCGCATAGTTAAATTATGGAACTCACTACCACAGGATGTGATGGCCACCGGTCTGGATGGCTTTAAAAGGAGGTTGGATAAGTTCCTGGAGGTGAAGGCTATCAATGGCTACCAGCCCTGATGGTTGTGTGCTGTCTCCAGTATTCGAGGCAGGAAGCCTGTGTGCACCAGTTGCTGGGGAACATGGGCGGGAGGGTGCTGTTGCACCATGTCCTGCTTGTTTATCCCTGGCCGATGGCTGGTCGGCCACTGTGTGAGCAGAGTTCTGGACTAGATGGACCCTCGGTCTGATCCAGCATCAGGGCACTTCTTAGGTTCTTAATTGTTTCACGGCACCTTTTCTCGGGCTGGTGTCTCCAACATGGGGCCTGTGGGCCACCAGTGCTCCCACAGATATCTACCTTGGAACCCACCATGGTCCTCTGCCTCTGCCATTTTATTTTACTTTAAGAGTTGGGTTTTGGTTGTTGTTGTTTTTTACCTTGGGAAGTTGCAAAGACAAACTCCTGTCTTGCAGGAGCCCTCCTGTCTTGAACCCACCCCCCACCTTAATTCCCTTTTTCCAGAGGAAATGAAGGGACCATGGCAAGAAGAGACAGTTCAATGTCCCCGCTCCCAACCTCCCATTGTCCCAGGATTGCTCAGGCGTCCCTGTGGCTGTTACTTACATAAGAAAAAAAATGTGCACTTTAATTGCATCCATGCAATTAATGTCACCCCCAGTTGGGCTTAAAGAATAATACTATCCGGAAGCCAACACTTTTTTGTTAATTCTTGTGTTGAATGTAAGAAATCTCACTGATAACTTGCACAATGGTAGATCACAATAATAGGCTCAAGTACCAAGGCCTAATCCACACCAAGCAGGATATTCCACTATGAAAGTGGCATGAAAGCAGTATATCAGAGGCAGGAGCCACACTACTGCCTTATAGTGGTATTGAAGTGCACTGACAATTGTTGGCCTTCATTGACACATACCAGATACAACTTTCATACCGCTTTCATAGTGCTATATCCTGCTTGGTGTAGTTTAGGCCCCAGTCAGCAGGCATCATCTCTGAAGAGTTTCAGCCTCTGCGTGAAATCTGGCAGTGGTGGCCATGGAAGATGGCTACCATACCATCTGATGTCATGCGGAGAGTGCCTCCAGTTTGGCCTATAAACTCTGGCTCTTCTAAGGTCCTTACCTTATCTGTAGAGCCAACCCTCTCAAAAATCTGCTACTAGTGCAACCCCAGCCGGTGGTATCTGTGCTTCCCTTGCTCATCACTGGAGCAGGAAAACATCTCTCTCTCTCTGGCTCTTTGCAGCACCTACTCCATGTTTTGCTCTGTGGGGTCCTTCCTCAGAGTGATGCATTATGGGCGAGGTGGCCCAGAGACCATCTGCACCACTGTTGCTTTGCCACAATGGCAGCAAATACAATAATCTAACTAAGTGCAACGGGGCTTACCCTGGAGCACGCACCCTTACAACTGCACTGTAAATTTAGCTTTAATTCTGGAAAAGGTGACTCCAGAGATAAAAAAGACAGATTCCACCCTCCCCGCTGCATCAAGTAGTGGAACTATTTAAAAATAAATCCACCTACCTGAGAAGTTCAATTAACCGTTCTTCCAGGAACTGCTTTGTTCTAGTTAAGTCATCTAATTCAGCCAGTAACTTCCGCTCATTGCTGTCTCGATCTGATCTCATTTTGTTGAGTTGATCACCGTAGTCCTGAATTTGCTCATTGGCTTTGTTGACTTCTTTTTGCACCCTGTTTAAACACACATTAAATTCTGCTGAACCTTTTCTGACACCAGACTTATCTCAGTCAGTACTATTACGAACACCTTTTCCACACAGCCCTCCAGCGTACCACTGTTTCTAGTTCCCCTTCATTTTCAAGTGCAGATAAATGGTTAACTTTGGTCAAACAATGGTTTCAAACCATTGCTCCATAGGACTGCCAGCACATTTTTTTTCTTTTTTAGAGCACGTACTTTTAGATTGCAGCTCAACATAAAACAAAGACCTCGTGACGGTTAATATACAGAATGGAAGACGGAAATCTAAAAGCGGTCATAGATTCCAACCCGAATGTCTAGAGGGTGCCTTACCGTAACGTAATGGTTCGCTTAGAGAAAGGGCATGCAGGCTTTTTGGATCCATGGGCACATGTTGAAAAAGTGGCAGAGGGCACCATCACAAACTGCTAGGGGAAGGGGGCACCTTTCCAGGCCCTTGCCTGGGATTTCCCCCCTCCTCATCCTGTCCACCTCGCTTGGGATTTCCTTCCCCTTGATGCCACTGTCATCTCCTCTTCCTCCCTCCACTGAGATTTCATTCCACCCACTGCCACTGTTACGCGAACCTCCTCCTCTTCCCCCAACCCAAGATTTCCTTCTCCTTGCTGTGAACACGTCCCCCACTGAGATTCCCTTCCCTCCTTTGCTGCGCTCACTTCCTCCCCCCTCCTCAAGATTCCCTTCACTCCGCCTTCGCCTCCCTCCACAGTCACCTCAGAAGCCAGGTACCATGAAGTCAGCAGATCAGAAGTTGAAGTTTCCATAATGACTTCCTGCTATGTCACTATGGCCGCTGAGGTGAGTGCAGCAGTAAGTGGAGACAGTGGGGTGAGGAAACCGGCAGCAGTGACGGGGACAGAGGCGGTAGGCAGTGGCAAGGACCTCGGAGGAAGAGGAAACCCCAAGGGTGTCTGGGGGCGCACTCAGGGGTCCTGGCGAGTGTCAATGCACTCACGGGTGCCTCATTGCCGACGCCTGACTTAGAGAATATTCTATCAAAATTGTTTTGCCCCTGAAGAAAACTAAAATTGAGGAAAAAATAATGTTAATTGCCCCCTCCCTCACACCCTGTATTCTACAGCCAATACCCAATTCTGGGCTTGCAAGGCCTAATTGCAGAATATGCTGTGGTACAGTTTGGTAATAACGTAGTCAGGACTTAATGATCTTACATCCCAACTGCTCATTTTAGACGACAATGTGCAATGTTGGCCCCAAGCTTTGTGTGCCTTTAGGCAACAGAGTATCATATGGCACCACCCCTTCCAATTTTTTTGGAAAGCCCAGGTTTGGGGCTCTCCCACTCATTTACTCTGTTGTGTGGGGCCCCAGCCTTTTGCCCCCATGCCTTGCCCTGACAGGTGCCACTGAATATGCACAGCCTTGACAATACCCTATGGGTATGCCACATACTTTGATGCACAGCTTGATACTATAACACAGCGGTTTTCAACCTGTGGGTCGGGACCCCTTTGGGGGTCGAATGACCCTTTCATAGGGGTTGCCTAAGACCATCGGAAAACACATATTTCCGATGGTCTTAGGAAACTGTATTGACTGAACTATGTCATGTATCATCTTTTGTATTATTAAAGCTATTGTTATGTATTATTTTCATTAGCAAACCATCCCATGACAATGGATCGTGTAGAGAAGAACGAAAATAATTTTATGGTTGGGGGTCATCACAACATGAGGAACTGTATTAAAGGGTCGCGGCATTAGGAAGGTTGAGAACCACTGCTATAACATGTTCCGATTCACAGCATGTGCTGATTTAGAGAGAGAGAGAGAGATTTAACTTTTTTATCCTGAGTCTCTTATTTTGTATTACTATGGGACTGTTTCTGTGCTAGTAATAATTATAATCCTAATTACAATAATTTTATAATGTCATACTAATTGTATTGTGTGTGTTAATTGCTGTCAGCTGATCTGGAAGTACTTTTGACTGAAGGATGGAATGGGGTACTAAATTCCAGCAGCAGCAGCAATATTTAAATAAATAAATAAATCTAACACCTTTTTTTGGAACAAACAATCAAGACAGTTTACAAAAAAGGGGGAAAATCACAAACAGACATTGTAAAACCTTAAAACAACCTTAAAAACTATAATATCAACTTAAAAAGCTCAACTAAAATTAAAATAGTCAAGATCTGGATAGCACTTTAAAGTGTTCAAAGAGTTCACATGTATTGTCTAGCTGTAATTCTTAACAATAACTCTTCAAGGGAAGTCAGTTTTACTATCTTCTATGTCGCAGATGAGGGGACTGAGGCTGAGAGAGAGTGGTTTGCCTAAGACCACCTAGTGAGCTCATGGCAGAGGCGAGATTTGAACCAGGGACTTCCTGATTCATAGCTCAGTCTCATAGCATCTCTGCTACAGCAGTTTTTTTAAGGCAGGAATGCGGAATGTGGTTGCTGTTGGACTGCAACTCCCATGATCCCTCACCATTGGCTGTGCTGGCTGAGGCTGATGGGAGTTACAGTCCAGCAACAACTGGATAACCACATGCTTCCCATCTCTGTTGTAATGGATAAAAAGGTGTTACCATAAAAAGAAGCCAAAGAATGTAAACAAAGTTCTAACCTTTTTAGGTCTTCTTTAAGTTGCACCATTTCCTCATCTTTTTTTTGCTGGGCTGCTTTGTACTCAGTCACCTGATCCATGGCAAGGTCCAATTCTGCACATAGGTCTCTTTTCGTTGCCTAGCAAAACGGTAACAAAATTTTATAGCAACAGAGCTTCCACTGTAAAACTAAAACAAATCTGAATACTGGGAGAATTCAGGGTTTCTGTGTGGATCTGGTGCTGGGGAACTTCCAAGGTGTTGCCCTTGTAGATTTACAGATCTACACTGTATCCCCCCCCCCCCAAACAGCTGGCAAAATAGGTATCTCATTTTCCACAACACAGGAAACACCAGCACGGAAGCAGTGATGCTATGGAATCCAAAAGGCACATGCAGAAGGAGAGCTCAAGGTAATGGACAGCCAGTTTCCAGGCAACTTGAGTCTCTGCGTTTGGACAACACGATAATCAACCATGGGGGAAATAAGCAACTCAACAGTTGTTTACCTATGGGGTACCCCTTCACGACATAATAATCAACTGTGGTGTGGATTAGGATCAGTGCTGAGTTGACTATTAGTCCACGGTGAGTTGACTCACTCCTCTCCTGCCTTCTCTTCCCCCCCTTCAGTGCTCTCACTAGTATCCCATCAGCCATTGCTGCTGAAAACCCATCCTGGTGGCTGGACTAGAATGGCAGCTGCCATTTTGACCGCTCTTGTCTCGCGACTCTGCAGCTGATGAAATAACCAATTGTGGCCAAAGGAAATAACCAACGGTGCCCTCCATACAACACGATAATTAACAGTGGTTCAAATAGCCAGCTCTCCACAGCATTGGCTATTTTGGCCAAATAACCAACCACTGGTTAAAAAACTCCATTCACATAATGCGATAAATCACTGTGGGTTAAATAACCAACCACCGACTATTTAAACCACTGTTGGTTGTCGTGTTGTGATATGCCAAGATCGATGCAGGTTACAAATAGGTTTAATTGGCAGATTTAATGGGCCAAAGAACGACTGTAAACATGTGTCGATGCTATCAGTACCCACGCATCTCTGGATCCTGGCTATAGGGTTTTCTTTCCCTGCTGGATTCAGGCTCTGTATTAAGCTTCCCTATCTAACTGCCAGTCTACATTCATTGTTGAAGTATACTGTCAGCTTCATAGACAGATCTGCCCGTCACTCTTGCCTATTTGTGTTAGACGGATTTGAATACAAATAGTTGTTGACTTAAATGCTTAGTGAGTTGGGTTTTTTTTTGTATTAATCAGATCAAGGACCAACCTGCATCTCTTTAAGCGCCTCTTCTGAAGCATGTGCTCGCCGGCTCTGCTCTTCCACTTCCTGCTTTAATTTTTCACATTCTCCACCGATAGCCTGGAAGGATTCATAAAATGTCAATTGATTAAAAGGATACATTCATTATCCATAAACATGGCTTATCTGCTGAAGTTAAGGACAGACCACAAAGTATGTAATTACATTAAGGCAGGCGAGGGGCAGCAAAATTGTGACAAAGAAGGGATTTAGTATTGTTTCAAATGGAGCAAAATGTGACAAATGGTCAACAAGTATCTTTAAAAGGGTGACATATGTTATGGATTAGTCTGTCAGCGAGATTTATGCTATTGTCTTAATTGGTGTCAGGTATGGGTAGCTTTATTAGGAAATGGTTTGACAATGCCAGATGGCTCTGCAGCTTATCTCTGTAAGAAGTTCCCATGGGAGTAGCTTGTTCACTCCCTGACTCGGCCTTGAAGCTGCTGGTTCTCTGGGAACTTCAGAGTGCTTTGGAAAAGGTGGGAGCCTCTCTTTGAAGTGGGTTGTAACATCCTGCCCTCTTGGCACGCGGTCATGGTTTGCAGGTCAGAGGACCTGTCTGTCAAGTGGCGTTGAATAGGCCTTAAAGGATGGCGCAAAGCTGAAAAAGCTTTGCTAGGTTTCATCTCTTGACCTCCCTCCTGCTTTGGATTCCATCTCCGCTTGGGACTTTGAAAGCACTCTGCACGTGGACGCTTTGCTATTTGGACTCTGGATATCTAAGAACTGTGCCATGAAAAGTAGTGAGGCTTTTCATAGACTTGGACTTGCATATGCTGTGGATTCTGTGTTTGTGCCCAGACTCAGGTGGCAGAGAGTTTCCAGTCCTTAGCAGAAGGATGGGACTCCTGCACCTGAGGCTTAACCTTTCCTGAAGTCGTGGTAACAGGGTCAGCTCAGTAGTGGTAGGCTAAGATTGACAAGTGCATGACGGATGTCTCTGCCTGGCTCTGGTGGCTCAGAGGAACCTCTCCTGGGACTTTGTTTTAGGAGATTGGCCATGTTTCCTTTGAGGTGTCAGCATATGCGGCTTCTGGAGAAGCTCAAAGTGGTTACTGGCGTACCCTATTCACACACCCCTCTCCGAGTGTTTGCCTTAAGGACTGTTCAGAAAAAAGAGCCCAAAGCTTTCTAACCATCGTTCAGCTTCAAGTGTGTTTTGGAGACTCTGTAACTATTAAGCTTGTCTACCACGTGATTTCCTCAATAAAAGAAGTCTCACTGATGTGAGTATTTCGTGTTAGCTTGCCAGCACGTGTGAATGCCAGAGGGAACAGGCATGAACACGACAATTGGAGATGGGAGTTCATGATAGCACTAGCAAAAGAAATTAAAATGTCAAATATCAATAGGCTTGTTAGGACAAGCCTATCAGTTACCAGTATGGCGGACGTACAGGATCATGGTTTTCCATTCCATCCACCAAGCAGTGTTTGTTCCATCTCTAGGCTTGCTGGCTATACACATGTGGACATCGAGTTTGAATAATGCTACACACAAAGCTCCAATACACATTGGCCCAAATTGCACGGGCAATTCCCAGATATTATTCAGGATAATATCAACCGTGTCTCTTGGCTGTTGGATGTTTTTCTGTCCATGAGTGCTAATGCATGTACATTCAGCAAGCCTAGAGGCAAGCCGGTGGGGCTGGAGTACTCCCTTCACCATACTCAGCCTGTACGATTATCCAGATCACCCAGTGGCATTATACAGGGAAGAATTTTTAATTCAGTTTACTCTCATGGTAAATCACTTCAACGGGCAACCAAACAAGCTTTGCTCGCGATTCATGAGACTTCCCTCCTGCTTTATTGGTGGCGGATTTTCAGATTAATAACCATCTCTTGCCATTCTAGCTACCATTTAAAAAGTAAATGGTCCATCGCAGTAAAGCATGACAAATTTGTGAGGACAATAGACAAAGTGAGCTCTTTTAAAAAGGGCTGGCATTTTGAATGGCCAGAAAGAGGGGAGTAGGTACAATCTGGAGGACTAGCAATGGCCAGGATCGGATGTAGTGTTTTCATTGTCTTGCTGGTTGTCTAGTATCCTGACTCCAACACTAGCCAACCAGATGCTTCAGTAAAGATAATTAGCAGGACATGGCGGAGGAACATGCCATGTAGTTTGTCTCCAACATCTGTAACCAGAGCCATACCATCTCTGCATATGGAGATTCCATTCACCAGTGGTTAGACCTATCCTCTATGACTGCATCTAATCCCACTTTATTCAAACATTTAGAAGGGGGTAAAAACTAGGCAAAAGCTAGGATACTGCTGAACAATAGGCAGCCAGGGGAAAGGGAAAGTGGGCTTTGGGAATCTTGAAGAACCGGACTGCAACACTACAGGGGCCGGCTTTGGCCCACACACTTGAGAATCACTACCCCTGTGCTGTAGGGTCCAACCAGAAATGATGGGCTTTTACTCGCTTACTCAAAACCCTGTCCTGTCCAAAACTCAAAGTCCTTTCAGTTGCCAGTGTGGCTGTGGGGTAGCTGTGAAAGAAATGAAACTCTGCCTTCCACAAGTAAAATCAATAAATAAAATGCCTTAAAATAAATTATATGTAGGATAATTTCATAATACTTTGTAGGATTATCATAGCCAACCAAAAGTCATAATCATAATGGTCCATAACCATTAGGTTGATCATAACCGACCCTATAGCACAATCCAATACATGTGTCTACTCTGAAGTAAATCCTACTGAGTTCAATGGGACTTACTTCTGTGTATAAAATTGCGGCCTTATTCTATTGAGGAAGGAACAGAGATTTACATTTACCTTAAGCTTTGTTTGATAGTTTATAATTTCTGTGCTCAGTTGAAATTTGACTGCAGACAGCTCCTCTTTGCTGGTCTCTTGGAAGCTCTGGGCCTGTCGCTCGGCCACCACCAGCTGAGTTTGCAGGGCAGGTACAGCCGCGGCGCAAACCTTAGACTCCTCCAGTTTCTCCTGCAGGCCTTGTTTCTCCTGGCTGAGCCTCGAGAGATCATGCTGCAGCTCCTCTTGCTCCTTGGCCACAATTTCTTTGGTAGCTCTGAGCTCCTCCAGGACCTGAGACAGCTTCCCTTCCGCTTCCGCCTTCTCAGAGGTCAGAGCGCAGATCTGAATGCCAAGCTCGGCCGTGTCCGTGTTGGTCCTGTGGAGAAGGTCTTTGATTTCCATGTTTTCCAAGTTAACAGATTCCAAACACTGCTTGGCCTTGGCCAACTCATCCGTGAGGCACAGCAAGCTCTTCTCCAGCTCAGCCTTCTGATGGGCTTCCCGGTCCCGCTCGGTTTTCAGCACTTCCTCCCGCTCTTTGCACTGAAGTAATTCCTGCACGTGGTTTCTGTTGAGCGTTTCACTTTGCTCTTTCAGCTGCTGGGTCAGTGCCTTTTGCTCACTTAGAACAGTCCCTCTGACATCCAGTTTGCCTTGCAGCTTCTGCTTCTCCGCTACCACCTGCTGAAGCTTGGCTTGAAGGTCTATAATCTCCACCTGGAGCCTCGATACCTCGGCCTGGTTGAGATGCAGCTGTTCCTCAGAAAGGGCCAACCTTGACGCCAGCTCTTTTGCGTCTCTCTCCTGGCAGGCTGCCTGTTCCAACTGGACTTTTTCCACAGCAGTCTTCTCAGAAGTAAGGGATTCAATCACTTTCGTTTGATGGAGGCAAGTTTGTTCAGCCTTTGCCTTCTCCGCCTCGAGGGTTTCTGCTTTTTGCCGGTATCTTTCAGCTTGTCCTTGCAGTTGCTTGCATTGGCTCTCCAGGCCTTGTAATGCCTCATCTTTCTCTGTGATCTGTAACTTCAGAGATCCTTCAGCCTGCCTTAAGGAGGACAGGCCCTTTTCCATTTGCAGGCCTTGCTCTTTGGTATTCTGGAGCTCTGCTTGAAGTACACTTAAGGACTGCTGGGTAGCTTCATCACTTTGTTTCAGTTCTTGGCACTCGGCCTGCAATGCATCGAGTTTTCCTTCCAGAGTTTGGTTTCGCCGTGTGGCAATCTGCAGGTTCTCATCCAACAGTTTGTTCTGACCCCGGAGTTTTGTCTCCCTTTCATCCACGGACACCACAGCATCGTCTATCTGACTTTGGAGCTGCTTCTCAGAGGCTCTCAGTCGGGCAACCTCAGCTTCTAAAGTCGATTTAGAGGTATCTAACTCTCTCCACTTTGCTTCTAACTTCTGATTAGTTCGCTGCAGCTTTGCATTCTGGGACTTGAGCTTCTCATTTCCTTCACAGACATTTCTCAAAGAAGAGCCCTGTTGGGTGGCCTCCTGCTCCATTCTTTCTATTGTCTTTCCAAGATGGTTTCTTTCAGAAATAAGTTCTTTCTTTTGCTCTTCCAGGCTTTTCACTGTTTGGCTTAACTTCAACAGCTGAATTTCCAGCAACTCCAGTTGCTCTGTCATATTTTTGACTTCTTGTTCCATTGTTGCTTTTGTACAGCTGAATGACACCTCAAGCGCCGCCTTCTCCTTTTTTTCCTCCTCTAGTTTCCCCCTCAGTGATTTCACACAATCCATCGCGTCTTTCAGCTGGATTTGGAGATCAGCCGCCGTTGCTGTTAGCTCCTTTTGAAGGAGAGACTTTTCAGTCGCCGCTGTTTCCAGTTGGAGGTGCAGTTTTTCAGATTCTTCCTTGGAGCCGGTGGAAAGCCTCTCCAATCTCAACTCAAGCTCTTTCTGCTGCTCCTCTTTCCTATGGAGTTGCTCTTCCACGCTGTGAAGCTGAGAAAGGTGTTCACGATTGAGCTTCTGAGCTTCAGCTCTGTCCTGTTCTGCTTTGTTAAGCTTCTTTAGTAACTCCTCGATCTTCAGTGCAGACTCATACTGACTGGTGGCTTGCTGGCCCTTTTCATTCACCAGAGCATTCGCTTTGGCTGCGAGCTCCTCATTCTTCTGCTCTGCCGACTTCAGCTTGGCTGTCAGCTCACTGATACAGTTGTCCTTCATGGCCGTTGAAGTCCTGGTGGCCTCCAGCTCTTGATTCAAGAGACGGAGCTTCGAGTCGGAGTCTTTTTCCCGGGACTCCAGTTCCTCAAGTTTTGCAGAGTATTCTTTTTGCTTCTCGGCAGCATTCAGTTCTAATGCCTGCAAGCATTTCTGCAGGTCCTGGACAGCGTCCTGAGTGCAGTGGGAGATCTCCCGTTGCTTCTCCAGCCCCCCAAGCATTTTCGTGAGCCTGGCGTTCTCCTGGCCGAAACTACTGCTCTTCTCCCTTTCTGCCTGCGCTTGCTGTTTCTCGAAGCCGACGGCGGCCTGAAGTTCCTGGTTCTCCTTTTCCAGACGCTGGATCTGACCCTCAAGTTCCTTCTGCCGCAGGTCTGCCTGGTCAAGCTCCACGTGCAACTCGTCCAGACCCTCCAGGGGTTCGGCATTTAAGAAGTTATTCCCATTGGGGCTGGAAGGGAGCTCTGGGGTCTAAGAAGAAAAGGAGGGAAAGGAAGGATTTCAGTTCGAAGAAGAGCTGCCCTAGGTTAAAAAGTTAGCGATTCACCACTGTGAAGCCATCCCAGATTAGTACAAAGGAGGCTCTTTTATTTAAGGGGCGGGGAAATCCTTTAAGGGGTGGGGAAATCCTTACAACATTCAGGTCAAGCGGACCAACAGGGTTCTTGTTGACATAAAGCTGCAGTGCTATGGAGCTAAATGGGAAACACACAGTGACTTCAGAGAATCAGGCAGCCAACTAGAATAATGGGATAATGTTGGTTCCACTGAAATTCCCCTCTTTTTATAGCCTCATGGTGAGAGGTCATAACAATGATGCTGTACAGCAGGAAGGCTATCAGTGTAACAACTGCACTGTTGTTTGTATTATAAGGAAGTACGTCTCAATGCATTTCCTTTGCCAATACAATTACCTGCAAATAGCTGCTCACCAAACTGCTCATGCTTGAAGAACGGCTTGGAGGCTTCCACAGGTAAGCTGAGGAGCCAAGCGAAGATAACGTTCTCCTGAAAATGGTTTTAAAAAAGTTAAAAAGAAAGAAATATATAGGGGGGAAAGCACAAGCACATATTTTCAACATGTCTCAACAACTATCCACTTGGCTCTAATTTTGGCATCGAACGTACTCTTTCAGCACATCCAATCCCACAGTAAACAACACACACAAAGCAGAGTTCCTTAAGCCTGCACAGGTCTCCTGCTGGTCCACATAGTTTACTGTGACCACTGCAGGTCCAATCTGTGGTCTGTAGTTACTATAGGATCTGGAAGCAAACACAATTCCTTCTGAAAATCTGATGCAGAGATGCTGTCATGTCTAACCCTACTGCCCCTGTTTTGGGAGAAGATGTTTCAGGTAATCAATTAGAATCAGATTCAAACCTAGAGGAGGCAGCGCCAGACACCAGCTAGTTTGTACCAGTGGGGGAGGAAGCTCTCACGGGTGATTCACCAGCTGGGAGTCAGCCCTCTCCAGAGCTTATCTCCTCAAGGCCAAATCCTACACACTCAGTGGGAAGTGAGCTTTCTTTCGGAGGAGAGCGCCCTGACAAACTAGCTGATGCTAGGGTCCACCGGAAGCTAAAACGCACAGAGCGGAAGGAAGGCGTGAGAAAGTCGGTCTGACTAGGATTGCGCCAGAACCTGCCTCCGCACCAGGCTTTCTGAAGTTATGGGCGTTTGGGAAGGGGCTTCCTGTTCTCCTTGGTTGGACAATTGTCTCACTTAGTTTGCATAGTTTTGCCTAGGGGGAAGTTTCTAAGAGATTAGACTCTCTTCAGGTAGAAGAGATGTTTGCTGCTTAACAAAAGCTTTGTGGATTACCTAGCAGGCCTTGTCATATGTCTCCCATCGAAAGCAGGAGCTTTCTGAGAAACACGACAGATGCATCAGAAGACTTCAATAGGTCTTAGACGTCAAAGTTTAGTACAAGTACTAAATGGAAGTCCCATCTGGCTACTGATTCATACATCAAAACTTTAATGTATGCCCACTGCCAAATCATTTTATTGAAATATACAGGTTATAGAAGCTTGGCAGCAGCTGATTTACGTTACCTGGCAAACGTGGGCCACGCTGAATCTAGGTCGTAGCCTCTAGACGCCAAATCAAACTGAACCTCGGTGAGTTCGTAGAGGTGACCGACAATATCAGAACTCATTTTGGGGTTGAGGAAGGGGCTTCTTGCATAATACCAATCACTAGAGAAACAAGGATTGCAGGGAGTTAAAAAAATTAGCTGCTATCCACTGTTCTCAACAAGACGCACGATAGCCAAAGGACAACTGCATTGTTGGTTATGTAGATTCTGGAAATGCTTATGCAGTTCCGTGGAAGTGGCAGTCTTTCCACCACAATCAGGCACAGGATGCTATGAACAGCCTTATTGGCAGCTCTCTGTGGCGAATGAAAGTCTTACGCCACAGAGAACCCATGCGCAAATACATGGCAAGCAATCCAGCAAACATTAGTTGCAACTAAATCTCAAAATTATATATTTGCAGTCAAGTACTTCCAAGTTCATTATGTTAAACACAGCTAGATTTGCAGTAAAAGCAGCTGAACACAGAATAGCCCTAAAGGACAATTGTTTTGTCTAAAAAATGTGCTCCCTGTAATTATATATTCTGGTAAGGCACTGTATATTCGTATATGAATTTTAACTTTGTGATATAATTTTTTACTGTTAATACTGGATGTTATTTGTTGTTGGTTGATCTGGCTATAACCTGCACTTGGTTGCCTAACAAATATGATGATGATGCAATTAAATCCCACCGCTCTACCCCTTCCCTCTCTTCACTTTTTGCACTTTCCCTAGTAGACAGCTTGTAAACCTACCGATGGAGACATTTGCCCTCCAACCCCCTGGGCCTTTTGGTACCATCACATAAACACTGAACAAAAACAGCCACGACATTTACCTTGTTACTTTGGTATTCATAAAACACTGTTGCAAAGTGTCTGCAAGCCTTTGGTGTACTAAGGAGTAACGGAGAAATGCTCTGCCCTTACCAAGGGAAGTTCTGAGCTGGAAAAAGGAAAAAAGGAAAAACCCATAAACAATGTACTTCTGTGAGCTTTCACATGACTTAACAATCTGCAAAGCATCCTACTCAGCCAGTATTTAATATGAAAAACCAGCAGCCAATGTGATAGACCACGGTGGGCAACAACATGAGGCCTACATGCCGACCTCGTCCTTTTTTGCCACTGCGGCATTGACAAAAGCAGCAATTCCTCTTTAAAACAAGGGGAATGCACACCTTGTTTTAATTAATGAGAAACTGTCATTTTTGCCCTGCCGCCAAGACATCAAATTTTGGCAACAGCCCCTGGTGTTGGTGGTAGGAATTGGTCCCTGGCTCCCAGAAACTGCCTATTCTTGCAGTAGTTTCCTCCAGTTTTATGTAGATCAGACCATCATTATACTATTGATGTACTCATACCAGGCTCTCTTTTTTTAGGGATGGGACAATTGCCTGGGGTCCCACAAACGGAGGAGACCTCATCAATGCTGAGAAACCGGGCATCGAACTCTAAAGAGAAAGCAAGGAGACCTCAAATCAACATTCAAAATGAAGCTTCTCAGAGTCTAATTTTTCTTCTTCTCGCACACATACACAGGTTCCTGGGGAAGATAGGGAAAATGGTCAAGATTCTCTCACCACAATGTCCATGCAGTTCTTCCTTCTGCACTGAAGTGAGAGACTCAAGCAAAGTCAGGGATGGTTCCAAAGAGATATTGGCCAGTTTTGGAATACAGGCTAAATAAACCACAATATAATCAAGCAGTGCATGCATCCTGTTTGCTCCCACTTCATTCTTCCCTTTTTTTGAGTCAGGATTTTAAAAACTGATTTACATATCCTGGCTTGTTTGGGTATACATAATTCCAGGTTCAGATATAATGTGAAGTTATCTCTTCTTGGTTTGTTCACCCACTTGTGTGAAAGGAGGAGTGAACGGGCTCTGTGCACCAGCATACTGCTCATTCACTTTGAGGTTTATTAAGTCAGGCTGTGGGAAGAATGTAGGCTGAGATCTACTGATAGATCTCTGGAATGTTTACATTAAATCTCCAAGGGTTTAAGACAAGAGCAAGGGGATAAAACAAAATCTCTACCCTGGCTGGTCTTGTTCTAATTGCTTCTCTCTCAGCCTCTGTGTTCCTCAGCTGTAAAATAGGAGTACTAAATAGTTACTTTTGACCAAGCTTTTGCTCAGCTCTGCTGGCCAGTTTTATGTGACACATTAGAATCCCTGATCTATGGTAAATCACACGTAGGTTTACATATATCACCATGTACAGTTCATGGGTTGCAGTAAATAATTGACTCTGCTCTCTTAACTGCCATTTTATGTCTGGCTCTGGTTGGTAGACCTCAGCATTCTAATAAAATACAAAATACATGCTGCAAACCTGAAATCTACCCACCCCATATTAAACCAGAATTCCTGGCTTAATGTGACATCCAAAAGTGGCCAGTTATCTCTAATAATACTTCGTATGTACAAAGCATTTTCCTTCAGTGCTCAGAAATCTTCAGATAAGTTACCACAGCACCTTACATTTGGCGGCTGCTGCTGCTGCTGCTGCTGCTGCTATTATTATTATTATTATTATTATTATTATTATTATTATTATTATTATTTCATGACTTTATACAGAATACCCTAGGTGGCCTACAAAGTTAAAACAATTTAAATAAGTTTAAATCAATAAAACATCATAGGTAGCATAAAAATGATAAAAAATAATTTTAAAAGGTAGAACAATCAATAAAACCATACAGCTTAAAAAAACAATATATAAGGGTCAGCAATAAGATTCTAAAAAGGGAAGGCCGGCCGGAATAAGAGGGCCTTTGATGCCTGTGTATAGGCATTCAAAGAAGTCAGCAAGCACATTTCAACCAGCAGATCATTCCACAGCTGAGGGTTAGAAAAAGAACAGGTCCTCTGGTGTGTGACTGGTTTAAAATGTTTGTATTTGTTTTTAATGTTCACTGTTTTTAACAGTGAGCTTCAGCTACAGGGTGGTATATAAATGTAATAAATAATAATAATCTCACATTAGGCAGAGGCAGCAGATGAGCAGGTGTTATATGTTCTCCACAAGATGTCCTGTATGGTATTTCTTTAACAAGTGTACAGTAAATAACAATCTCCTACTCAGGACTGGAATCTTGTTTGTTTGTTTGTTTGATTAAATAAATAAATCTTGTGCTACTCTAGCTCTTTTTGGATTACACCTCCCTCAATAGGTATAACCATGATATTCTGCTGGACAGTGTATCTCCTGTTCACACACACAAGCCCTAATTCTTACTAACAGACTTAGCAAACATCTCTCTTAACCTGTCTAAAGCATCCTCTTAACTAATCTCATCATCAACCAATTAATGTTTTGGCAATGTCAGGGGAGTGGGAGATGCCCGATTGGGCAGGCGCAAAGCCTCAGTTTTATCTTAGATTCCTCTGTCTCTCTCTCTCTCCTTTGCTCCCCATATACAGTCCATATACAGTCCATACAGTCTTCTCCCTCTACAACCGTGCAAAAACATGATCTTTCTTCTTCATTCCCTCAGCAAAAAGTGATTAATAGATAAGCAACTGGATTACTGTATCCAGTTCTGGACACCACACAGAAAATCGTACATTGTCGAACTAGAGCCCATCCATAGGAGGGTGACTACGAGGGTGAAGGGATCTCCACTCTATGAAACCAGGCACTATGGGGAACAATTGAAAGAGCTGGGTATATTTAACCTGGAAAAGAGAAAATCAAGAAAAGCCATGACAGCTATCTTCACATTTCTGAAAGGCTATCATATAGAAAATTGAGAAGACTTGTTTTCTGTTACTCCGGAAGGCAGGAATAGAACTAACGAATAGGAATTACAGGGAAGCAGATTTTCTGTCGGAAGAAGAGGGTTTTATTCTGGCGCTTACTAAATAATAAACCATTATTTTCAGGATGGGAATATTGTGCCACCTACAGGCCCATTGCTGGGTTTACATGCTGGAGAGAACCTCGGCTAAATGAAGCCATTGATAAGGCCGTGAGGGTGAAGAGAAGAGTGGATGGAAAATTCAAGAGAACCAGAAGGGGCAGCAGACCCTTCTCATTCCCTGATAATACTAGAATGTGGAGTCACCCAATGAAATTGACTGGCAGGAGACCCAAGACAGACGAAAGGAAGCAGCCCTTCACACAAGTCGTGGGTAACTGATGGAATTCACTGCCTAAAGATGTGGTTAACAGCGTATAGCTGAAATGGTTTTAAAAGACAAGTTGATGGATGACTGGTTTATCAAAGGCAGTTAGTCATGATGCTGAAATGAAACTATCAGCTTCAGAGGCAATATGCCTCTGAGAACAACGGTTATTGCCTTTAAATCCATTTGCTTGAGTTTCCCAGAGGCAGCTGGTTGGTCACTATGGAAAACAGGGTGGTGGAGTAGATGGAGTTTGGTCAGATCCTGCAGGACTTTTCTCATGTTCTTAAAATTCTTCATTCCAATTGAGGATGCTCTACTGATAACAGATAACCCATCCCTTTTCTTGATCGTCAGTGTGGCCAGTGTCCATTTGAGCAAAGCCTGTGGGTTCCTTCGGATCTGTTCCCTACTGCACCCCTCTCCTTTATTCCTTATAGTTGCTTACTTTCGAGCCAAAGAGACTTTGAGAGGAACTTCCTTTATTTTGTGTTGACTGGGTTTTCAAGGGGGAATACCATTGTTTTTTCATTTAAGGAAGCTCATTATGAGTCAGGTATGAGGAAGAAAATTGCTGGGACAGGGCATTCAGTTCCAGAGGGAGCGCAAGAGCAGTGGTTACTCAGTATAAACAAGATATGAGGAACAAAGAAAGGCAGGCGGCGTGCTGTCTGTTTTTGTAACTTCTAAGAAGCAAGCCAAGGTTGGCTTACAGGTTATTTTTCTGTGCACGCAAACTGCTCCAAGCATCTTTGGCACACACTCACAAGGACAAATAAAAACGTAAGAGCCATGTTGGATCAGACCATCGAACCGAGCATTCTGTTCACACAGAGGCCAACCAGCTGCTCACGGGAAACCCACAAGCAGGACATGAGTGCAACAGCACTGTCCCACCCATGTTCCCCAGCAAATGGTATACAGAGGCATACTGCCTCTCAAACTGGAGGCAGCATGTAATACTATGTGCACTTGCTAAATATGACTATAGCCCATGCATTTGCTGTTATTGGCTGGAAGAAAAGGCCACCAATGTGAACATAGGAATGGCTGATTGTGGATTGAATCTATGCTTTACCATCTAGTTTGCCCACTGGCCCCAACTTGAACATCACCCTGATGTGCGCTGGCCGATTTCTCCATCTTGGCCTTTCCTGCAAATGGGAGCAGCTGGCAAACTATGGATTCTCTCCCTGTGGTTTGTTTATCGTGACATCTCAACTGGGGATTCTGGCTCATCTCTCTCTGACTTATGACTCTGGCTTGTGTGGGGAGAGACAAGTCAGAGCCCATGGTTTGGCCATCCCGATATACAAACCACAGATGGGGCATCCATGGTTTGTTTAGCCACTCCCTCTCACAGGGAGACGTAAGTGGGAGTGACTGAGTGACAAGTACCAGCATTCTCCTTGATCCCAATAAGCCAGGATTCCCCAGAACTGGTTTACTGGGACATGCAAACTAGGCTATTACATTTCTTCAAGTGAGGGCACTGTCTGGGCTGCCCATGTGGAGAAATAAAAATGTGTTGCGTGAACCAGCCCTAGTCTATACATAGTCTGAAAGTAAGTGATCTAAGTGCAGGGGGAGAGGGGTGGGGGATTAAGAACTACATTTATTTCATGATATTTCTGTACCACAATAACAAAGCACTGAGCATATCTATACTTACATATAGATGCCGACATACACACTTGTCTTTTCCCTACCCCAAATTTGTCATCTTATCTGTTTTGATTGCTAGATAGATCAGAGATGGAGTGACCTGGGAGGCCTGTGCTAGAAGTGCTAAAACCTCCTCTGCAAAGGGAGAGATCTTTAGGAACCGGAGGAGGGATTCCTGTAAGGGAGCCTAGTTAACACCATAGGCATGTGGTTGCTGCCTGTGGGAATGAAATGCTGGACTAGATAGGGTTTTGGTCTGATATAGCAGAGCTCTTGAGTTCATACTTGTAATGAGTTCCTATTATCACCCAGGCCATTGGACTGGCCTGTCAGAATGTTGTGCTACAGAGACATAACGGCAAATCAATGTCCTTTACTTACTTCTGAAATAGACTTGACAAAGCGAATTCCATCATTTGCTCCTTTAACCTTAGCCAGACAGTCAGAGAAATAATCCCAATAGTCTTTCCGGTTGCCCAGTAAAGTAGATTTTTCCTTCTGGTCAAACTTTGGAACAGAAAAGGGAAAACCAGTCAAACATCATGAAACATCATTTTCTCTCTCTGTAAATATTAAGAGAAAACAGGGGCATATCCCCCAATTATCACCAGGATTCCTGATAAAACTGGAAATGGAATGTTAAACAAATGAGTAAAGATAGCAGGCCTAACAATGGCTATCCCTGCAAGCCAATTAAGTCAAAGCACTCGGACTGAAGTCAATTTCATTTTGTTGACTTGAACAGTAAGGGCAATGCATCCTACGGATTCATTTTAGTTATACAGGCAGAAGATGTTATGTAGTCCCACAGAACTCAATGAGAGTCACTGAAAATAAGAGTCTGTTTCCACAGCCCCATCTTGGGTTCTATTTCTTAGATACGATACAAGGCAAAATAATTCAGGAAATCATTGTTAAAGATATTTCTTTATTATTCATTTAGTTAATGAAATGTATGTATTACTCACACTGAAAGAAATTTCTAAGCAATGGGCAAAACAATACAGTATAAGATCATGCTAAAAAACTGTGTATTATTAATGTAACCAGAAGACAAGACAGAAGGGTATTTCCTGATGAGCACAGCAACTGAAGAGGCAGGTAGCGGGTGTCCTTCTTATAAAAAGGCACTCATTTCTGTAGGCAATTTTACTTTTATTAATGGATATTTAAAACTCAACAATACATACTATTAGAGTTCTAATGTAAAACAGTGCACTTTCAGCATCAAATTACAAAATGTGCCTATTCTAATAAAATAGTATTTGGCCTCCATGGTTGTTTTTTAAATATGTGGTTTTCCTTGGGACGGTTTTCACTGCAAATCATCTTTTAAAAGTATGTCTTCTGATTATGAACGTCTCTAAGTAAGCTGCAACAGACAACAATGCTCAAGAAATAAAGTCCATTTGAAAATGCTAATGTTGCTTACCTGCAAAAGGTACTCAAGCTTGTAGGAAAATTTGTGCAAACTGATACAGTCATCTGTGATTGGTTCTCCTGCTTCTGTAAATTCTTTGTTCAGCTCAGTCACAGCATCTTTGGGGAAGAAAACAAATTGCCATTTGTGGGGCAAAACAGGAACAATGTGTGAATAATTGAATTGATCACTTCTTTGCTTCTCCATCAGTGTATTTTAGGTCTTATACTAGGATCTTGGTGAGTTCATATGTTAAAATGCCAAATAGGGGAAAGATATTGGTTAAATCATTACAATTTATGTTGGTTTTATTCCTTTGTTTAATACTGCTAGAAATTAATATTATGTCAGGGCTAATTTTACACTACTATGGGCCGTGTGTGTGTGTGTGTGTTTAACCATATGTCTGCAAAGAGGAACCAGACTTTAAAGAATGTTATATAGCACTACCTGCAGATCTTTAAGTCCAGGACTGTTTGTATTAAACAACTCTGCAGGAGCCCAGGAAAGGGGAAAATACGTCTCTGACATAGAATTCAGCTTCCTGAAGTTCTCAGGCCTCATTTGAAAAAGAGCAAGTTTCTAGTCATTATTGCTTCAAAGTGTGTGAACAATGCCTACTGAAATTTCAAAAACCGGAAGGAAGGATGAATAAGATTTCCAGTGGTTGAACGTGTGACATCTGTGTCCTACATAGCACCCGGTCCCTCCCCAGGAGTAGTGAAACAGAATAATTCAATGCCTCAACAAAATCAGTTATAATTTACCCTGCCAAGGCTGCTGAAGACTAGAGGGCCGCAGCTCATTGTGCAAATTTTCTCCACACTTTTTTTTTTTTAAGAAATGAACATTTATGGCAGCCAGGAGAAAAAGGTCAATGTGAATAGTGAGCCACTTCACATGACATGTGTTGAATCTAAAATGGCTTCCACGGGATAGCCGTAATGTGAACTTTCCTTTATGTTACTTGTTCCAGCCTCCGGCATAACACAGCAACAACCCTGTTTCTCCCCTTCCCACGAGAGCAGGAAGAACGCTTGAAAGTACAAAGAATCTATCAACTGACACCCAGGCGGTGGTTTACCCTGCAAATCTCGAATAATCCTCTGCAGCTGATTTTCTCCACTACTGCCTGCCATTGTCAGAAGCAAAGGTGTGTCTTTCAACTTCGCACTCAGCTATGTCAAGTGGGCAGAGATCTTGCTCTTGGCAACCATTTGGCTAGCAGCGATTTGTTGTCTTCGCAGCATCTGCACGCCTACAGGAAGGAAAGAGTTTGCATTTACAAATACTACAGTGCTTTGGATGGTTAAAACCATCCTTTCAACTGGAGATCACAGGAATGGAACCTGTGGCCTTCGGCACACAACAAGTGAGCTCTGCCATGGACCTACGGTCCCTCCCACAAAACACTAAAGCCATAGAATAATGAAGAAGGAATGACAAGATGAATGGTTCAGCTTAAGATATAGGAAGCTGTGTGAAAATGAGTAGTTAGAAGGTAGTCATAAAGTATTTTCTGCACAAAGACACCTGGAATGGGAGTTACGCTCACAGAACAAGGTGCAATCCACGGCAACAGCTATTCACAGCACTGGAAGAGGGCTCCCATAAAAGAAAAAAGGTCCAAAAATGTAAATGGCTGGAAACTTTTATCAGTTTAGCTGTATAGTAACCCATCAATGTGGTGATCACTGACAGTTTACAGTAAAGCAATGCTCTTAAGGGAACTTGGCTCTGGCTTCTCCAACAATTATGTCCCATCATCATCGTTGTTGTTGTTGTTGTTGTTGCTATTGTCTCTTTTCTCGCTTGTGGTGGTTTTTCTAGACACGAATGTGGAGGGAAAGGCACCATTAATTCATGACGAATGAGGAGGCAAACTTCGATGCATCAAAGCGTGGGAGCTCCAATGTTCAAGCACTTTAACCACAAACAACATAAACCCAACAACTTCATTTGGGGTGGGGGATTAAAAAGGTGAATGGGAATGACAAAGTACTGAACAAAAGAGAATTATTTTGGATTATCTCTTTAAAAAGTATGTGGCCAAAGCGGCTTAATGAGGACATAGATTTTTCTGGGCTAATATAGAAAATACAATGTATATTTCACATCAATTAGTAACACATAAATGAAATGCTGATTGAATATAATAGCAGGATCAGTGCCTGATCTTAAATGGGGGTGTAGTCTAGTTAAGAACCACCTGTGATATATAAGACACATCAAAGGTTTCCTTCTGGTATGAGTTATAAATGCTCGAAGAACAGTGTATACAAGCACCTAAAAAAGAAAATATTGCCGTTCTTGTAGTCAAGGAATTTCAAAAGAACTAAATACAGGTTGGCAAACAGAATGGATAGCCTTCTCCTCTAGGACTTTATCTAACCCCTTTTAAAGCCATCTAAATTGGTGGCCATCACCACATCTTGCAAATAAATATAAACATTGTTTATAAATCACAATTGCGTTCCAAGACCACCGATGAGAATGAACCCTTTGTATAACATCCTCCCTAACTTATGAACAAAACAAATCTGTCTCAAAATGAACCTTTATTTTTGACATGTAATTCACAACTGGTTCATAAACAAAGAGGAGGGACACAACCCACAGAGAATTTCACATCATGATATTTCAACCACAGTTAACACACACTTAAAATTAAATTGTAACTTATCAGTGAACATCTGGTACTTTACCCACCCTATCCGGCAAAGGTATGAGAATTTTTAATCATGCTGTGATAATCATCTAAAAATCTAAAGATGTTGTTTATTCGTTCAGTCGTTTCCGACTCTTCGTGACTTCATGGACCAGCCCACGCCAGAGCTTTCTGTCGGCCGTTGCCACCCCTAGCTCCCCCAAGGTCAAGTCTGTCTCCTCCAGAATATCATCCATCCATCTTGCCCTTGGTCGGCCCCTCTTCCTTTTGCCCTCCACTTTCCCTAGCATCAGCCTCTTCTCCAGGGTATCCTGTCTTCTCATTATGTGGCCAAAGTACTTCAGTTTTGCCTTTAATACCATTCCCTCAAGTGAGCAGTCTGGCTTTATTTCCTGGAGTATGGACTGGTTTGATCTTCTTGCAGTCCAAGGCACTCTCAGAATTTTCCTCCAACACCACAGTTCAAATGCATCTATCTTCCTTCGCTCAGCTTTCCTTATGGTCCAGCTCTCGCAGCCATAGGTTACTACGGGGAATACCATTGCTTTAACTATGCGGACCTTTGTTGTCAGTGTGGTGTCTCTGCTCTTAACTATTTTATCAAGATTTGTCATTGCTCTCCTCCCAAGAAGTAAACGTCTTCTGATTTCCTGGCTAGTTTTCTATTTAAGATACATTATAGTCCAAAGGTTATTCATCATGAAATAAGAATTAGTTTTTAATTATGTAGCATGAGACTGTATATTCATGAAATGTTTAATTTTTTTGGTAAATGAATTCCATTCACAATGTCATGCTCTTCCAGAGGTTTCTGTAAGATTATTGGGCAATTTTTCTATCTAGAACAGGGGTTCTTAACCGGTGGGGTACGCCTCCCCAGGGGAGGTTTGGACTGACTCCAGGGGAGGTATGAGTAGCCTCTCAACTATAAATTGTTTATTTTACAAGTACATAGCAGCGCAGCTTGGCCCAACCTTATTTCTTTCTACTAATCTTGGGAGCTACGATGTAGCTCATTTGTACACCACGTGAGTTAGCGTTCATGAAGAACAATCAATCTTTCAAGGTAAGTGACTGCTTTGTTCTAAATCACTTTCCCCCCTGTTTATTGCAAAAAGTAGAGCTGGGCAGAAAGTTTCGATCGTTCCATTTTTTGGCATTTTGTGGGGGGTGGGAGGAACTCTGGAGAAAAAGGCTGGGGAAAGGAGAGGGTTTTTTGGAGAACTTCTCCTTGGGGAAAGGGACAGGGTTTCCACCTTTTGAAGTTTAAGCAGTTGTTCCTTTCTTCTTTTAATTTTTTTATGTTTTTAAAAGCACCCCTTGAAAATGCAGCAGCCCAAGAGTTCTATCCGAATGCTGTTCGGAGATTCGGAGAGGGTGAGGACATGTGGTCTCCAATTGCTGGCCTAGGAGCACAACTCCCAGCATAGGCCTTTTCTCCCTAAACTTGATTTGATTTCTTCAATCAAAATCTTGATGAATTTTGGTGCTCTCAAGTGGCTGCATATCCTGTTCTGGCAAAGAAAGCTATTTCATCATTAATTCCATTTCCAACCACCTATCTGTGTGAATCTGGATTTTTATTTATTTATTTATTACATTTATATACCGCCCCACAGCCAAAGCTCTCTGGGTGGTTCACAAAAGTTAAAACAGTAAACATTAAAAAGTATACAAAATTTAAAAACCATCAGAGACATAAAAAAACAACAGTATAAAAACATCAGTATCCATTTAAAAACAACAGTGGGGTCCTTTAGAAAACAAACTTAGCGTTGTTAAATGCTGTTAACTCTTAAATGCTTTTCAACTCTTGTCAGCATAAAAACCAAAGCTAGAAATCGTTGGATGCCAGAGATGATATGCGCCTAGCATTGTCTAACATTGTCCCTCGAATAACTACTCTTGCTGAGCACAAACCACATTGAAGTTATTTTGAAATTATCCTTCTTTTATGTGTGTAGCTATTAGAAATACTTTCTTTAAATACAGGTTTTATTTCCACAAAACTGTTTATTGCTTGTGTTTGTGTTCATTTCATTGAATATGCATTTTTTTAGTCCAGAGACAGAACTAAAAGATGCAAACTCATCCTGCCTAAGCCTAAATTTTGGGCCGTTAACACATAAGAGGCGTGGGTCATAAGATTTTTCACAAGGGAGGTGTAACACCAAAAAGGTTAAGAACCACTGATCTAGAAGATGTTATCACAGACGCTTGGTTTTACAGTTCTCAAAACTGTGAATTTGAGTCTGCAGAGATCACAATCCCATTGTTCCTTTGCAAATCTATGTACACAGAATCAATCCCTTACCTCTTAAGTGGTAAGGCCCAGCACTGGGCAAAAAGCAGGATAGAAATAAATATAATAATAATAAGTGCTAAGTTTCAAAAAATTCAATGGATAGAGTGCACTTTTTGGGGGGGGAGTCACATGATTAAATCGAGTCTTTCTGAGTAATGATTTAAATAGTGATTTAAATCATGATTTAAATCAAATCCACCCTGTCAGTGAGTCTACCTTCTCAATGCCATTGCCACCAGTTACTATTGCTCCTCCTCCTCCTCTTTTTCATCATTGCTACTGCTTGCTTGCTTGCTTCACCGACAGAGAGCCGCTGAGCAAGTAGGCAAAGGCACCTACTGCGCCTCCTTCACATCACCTCCACTTTCTGGCCCAGAGCAAGAAGCAAGTGAACAAAGAGCTTTCAATAGTGAAGAGAAGGAGGAAGTCCAGGGGGCCCTTGACATCTGTGTCCAACCATGCCTATCCTCAACAATGGCCCTACTTCTTTTTATCTATCAAAGACATTAAAAATACACCCCAATACATATTAGGACATCTCTTCCATACCAACATTAGCCTCACCTCTTTCTGAGCCAAGGGCATTTGACAGTGGGATGCCTGAAACTAAACCAGGGGAAACTAAACCAAGGCCCAACACATTGCTCAAAAAGAAAAGAATTAGCTGACTTTCACAACTTTTTCAATGTGCACCAAAATACAGCTACCTACACAAAGGTGATAGTTGGGGATTTCTGATTTTAAAAACAAACTGCATGCCAAACAGGTGAAACAAGTCCACAGAGATTGTTATTCTTACACCTGTATTTCAGACATGAATCAGACATAGTTCAGAGCAGGAGAGATGCATTCTCTTCCACTAATCTCTCTGTGGCAGAGGCAAACCTCACAGTGTTATCTGCAGGAAACTAGGCCTGAAGGATTAGAAGGCTTATGAATGCTTATATGTCAGCAGTTTAAAAATCTAATGAGGTGGAAGGGCTGAAACACACATTCAGATTCACCAGCGGTTTACACACAAATCTTTTCTGACAAAATGACAGTGAAAGCAATGTTCTTAGAAATGAAGAATGTTAAGGGTACATAACATCTAAAGATGTTGCTACTGTCATGGAATTCTCCAGCACATGTTCCACTTTGAAGAGGAAACAATATGGTAATGAGTAGTTAAGGGTACAATTGCTAGCAAACAGCATGATAGAGACAGTGTGGTGTAGTGGTTAGACTTGTCCAACTAGGACTGGGGAGATCTGGGTTCAAATCTCCACTTAGCTATAAAGCTCACTGGGTAACCTTGGGCCATTATCGCTTAGCTTAGCCTAACCTACTTCACAGGGCAGTTGGGAGGACAAACTTGGGGGAAATGTGTCCACTGCTGTGAACTCCTTGGAGGAAAGGTAGGTTATAAATATAAATGAAATGCAGGATCATAAATATTATAAAGGAAAAATGTTGTGTTCCTTAGTTATATTTAGGCATTCCTAAACAACGCCTTTGTTTATGAACTGGTTGGAGCGATAACACAACAGCTGGGAAGGAGGTTGGATGGGGTGGGCAGATAATGGGCAGTAGGAGGCTTAAGAAGCACAAAATCCTACACGTGTTTACTTGGGAGCGATTCCCACTGATCTCAGTGGGGCTCGGATTGAGTAGTTAGAGCAGAAAGAGTTAACAGCTGAGCTCATCCTGCAAATTTCATGATAGAGCAAATGGACGGCCAGCATAGTCACCACAACTGCATTAGAGCTGTAAAGATCACTGTTTTTGCTTGTTCTCGCCAACAGGCCGTCTGTCCCGCACAAAAAGGATGGTGTTCCCTCCTCCGCGTCTTGTTTACTCGGCTTCCTACAACAGGTTGCACAAGACAGGAAACATCCCACCCCTCTCAGCTGTTCCAGACAGCAGCAGCTGGCTTGGAGGGCGGCTGGCCCTCTTACACAACACTCTGGATACTTTCCCCACAGAAGTTGTTAGCAAATAAATCGCACCTCCAAAGCAATCAAAGAAGTTTAGGAGGAGATCGAAAAGCGAAACTAACTTTCATCGGAACAGTTGGACTTGGGAAGCACTTTTTTGGAAAGGGGGGGGCGAGTGAGGAGGGAGAGCAAGATGAAGGTGGAATAATGGTTATGCTAAAAGATCAAAAGGATCTTCCTAAATGGGATCAGCTAGATCAGCCTGACTGGGGAGGGGCATGCCTTAACAACAACCAGGAGCGAGAACCCGCGTGCTGGAACTAGGGAAGAGCCGCAACGACAGCAGCAACAAGTGAAAATAAAAGAAAGTTTTAAGTTTTCCTCCTCCACAGGAACCTGCTGGATCTGCCCCAGCCAGCCGCTTCCCTGACAAGACGCCACATCGTTTTAGGGAGATCGGAGCCTGCCTCGACAGGGGCGTGTAGCGGTGGTGTCAAACGTAACGATCCCCGCGAAAGAATAAAGTACATTACCTCAAACGGAAGGCAGCCATGACATAGGAATACTCTGCCGATGTTTTTCCTACAACTCCCATGATTCCCGGAGGCTTGCAACTCCCATGATACCTCTGGGCGACATTTTAACCCTTTAACTGCATAGAAAGGCATAATTGCTTCCTCCGCAGGGTTTGTTGGCAGGCCGAATTTTTTTAGTTGGATTTAACTGATTCTATGACATCATTGAATGTTGTTGTTGGCAATTGCCCAGTTTTATGATACATTGGCTCTTTTTTATGAATTGTTTTATGTTCATAAAATTGATTAAATTAGAAAAACTTAATATTTATTGGATTACACTAAATCCCACCCTTCCTTCCTCCAAAAAGTTTACTCCCCGCCACTGCATTATTATCACAGCAATCTAATGAGGTTAGGCTAAGAGGCCCCCGTTCAGAAGACACCTTAAACCATGGCTTTAACAACGGGCCGGGCTGTGGTCAGAAGACACCTTAAACCATGGCTTTAACCTTATTCACTGTGGTTAAAGCCGTGGTTTAAGGTGTTTTCTGAACAGGCCCAACAAGTGACTGGGCGGAGTTGGTATGGTAGGGTGACCATATGGAAAGGAGTTCAGGGCTCCTGTATCTTTAACAGTTGTATTCAATTTCAGCAGGTGTCATTTGTATATATAGAGAACCTGGTGAAATTTCCTCTTCATCACAACAGTATAGCTGCAGTATAGCTCCTGCAACTTTAACTGTTGTGATGAAGAGGGAATTTCACAAGGTTCTCCATATATACAAATGACACCTGCTGAAATTCCCTTTTCTATGCAACTGTTAAAGATACAGGAGCCCTGTCCTCCTTTTCATATGGTCACCCTATACCTGGTATGGGGGGGATGTGGGGGTGTGGGCGTTAAAGCTGTTTAGGTAATCAAAAGAGCCACTCCAAACTTCATATAAACAGTGCACTTTATGAAGATAGTTTCTTATTGGCCTATAAGTCACTACATATTGAAAGTATATTGGGAACTGATTGTGGCTTTAATTTTTTTTAATGAAATATAAATATAAATGTGGATACTTAACACTCTAATTCATAAACATGTTAATTTGCTATATTAGTAGATTGTAATTTAGGCTTTAAAATGTTTTCACAGACTATTCCAGAGTTAATGGCTTGAAAATTTCAGACCAAATTACCAAAATAAATTCCATAAAAGAGTATTTATGAAATGAAAATGAAAATCAACATTAGACATCATCTTTAAGTCATTAAAACACTTTGCTCCATCCCTTATCACATGCTAACTATTCTGCCTTTGTAACCAGTGTGTCTCACATCTGGCTGGCTATTCTTAGGGCTCATCTACACTTGCAGCCCTTTGGGGAGTGGGGAGGGACAATCATGGAGTTTACTACTTCCGGGATTGTTCCTCAGAGACCACATGCCAGCAAGTTGTCTTGGAAATAAAGAGGGACGTTCCGGGGCACCATTATTTTTTAAAAAGAGAGGAGACATTTGCGCAATTTCACAGGTGCGATCCTGCACAAAGGAACGATTGTTTTAAAACACACACACAACATACTTGGCACTGGAAGACGCCGAAACCATCCTACAGAGGGCAAAAATTCTCCCCCCCCCCCAGTTCTGTGGCCATTTCCTGAGACCCGCTACCTGCAGGGAAGAGGGAGGAACCGGGGGGGGAGATCTACACTGCCCACGGAGCTCAGGATGGTCCCAAGTTGGCGGAAAACACAGGAAAAAGCAGTCCCAGCTATCCCAGGAGAACTGAGTGCTTGTCCCTGGTTCACCCCGGGATCAACTGTGCATCATTTGGACACACAGGGATGACCTCATTACCACCCCGGGATAAATAGCAGGCATAGATTAGGCCTTAGTGTGTAATTTGTCAGGCTTTATTACATCATTTTCGATATTGCATTGGTTTGCTTATCCCCCTTTCTGTCATTTATTACAATATTTATATTTCCAAGTTTTGTGCAGTTGTATGCTTTTCAGCACTCATTTTCTTGGTCTGGGTTCAACTGGTGCCCTAGTCTTACAAAACAGTTACAGGGCCTTCTGCTCCCTCCTTGCCTTTCTTTTACTCTGCCTCCCTCTCCTCCTCACTTCCTGTTCCTTTTTCTAACTTCATCTCCCTACTAGCGCTGGTTTTACTTGTAAACACCACACATATTAATACAACACCTTTGCATTTTCCTTTGTTGCTTACAGTCACGTTTCATGTGAGAGAGGCAGAAAATCCTGAGAATTTGACAGTGCGAATGTAGCGGAGTATTCTAACCAGCTTCATTAAAGAGATATGAACTCTGACAAGCCTTTATATGAAGCGATTTTTTTTAAAAAAATCCTAAGAACGGGAGAAAAAAGCAGATGCACAACCACACAACATCAGTCTGAAGAACATAATACTGGAATTTTTTTATGGCATCACTGCCCTTACGACAGTAACTATTTCACATGAGTTGTCCTAGAATTACTTCATCTTGGAAACATTAGTGAACACTCCGTAGGACAGGGACAGATGTTGGAGCAACTCTCATTATTTCTCAACTTTATTTTTTATTTTTTTTAAAAAAATCGTTTTTATAATGAAAAAAAACCCGCTTAAAATGGCTAATTTTAATTTTTGTGAACTGCCCAGAAAGCTTCAGCTACTGAGCACTATAGAAATGTAAGAAATAAATGAATAAATACATGATTTAGCTTGGACATGGTAACTAGTGGTTGGGCCAAAGACTTTATTGGACAGAGAGCTTTGAAGGTCAGTAAGAACATCATCAGGCATGTGTGCTGTGATACCGTCCATAGCACCCTTTAAACACGTATCTCTCTCGCCCAAGTCTGGTGCCTCCCCCCCAACACACACACTCCAGGGCTGGTCCTACCATTAGGAACATGGGAAGCTGCCTTATGCTGACTCAAACCATTGGTCCATCTAGCCCAGTACTGACAATACTGATTGGTAGCAGTGGCTCTCCTGGGTTTCAAGCAGAAGTTTTTGTCTTCAGCCATACCTGAAAGCATTGAGGTTTAAACCTTGGACTTTCTTCATGCAAAGCCTGTGCTCCACCAGCTGTCTCAGGAAGCAGGTTTGCGGTGTCATGAAACAGGCACAATCTTGTGCATCCAAATGTTGGAAGAAAGCTAAGCCAGTTAACAGAAATAATGCTTTTTCTCTTGCACTCTTAGAACTTGCTGCAGTTTTTTTAGTACACACTGTGACTTGGGGGCACTCTTGACGATGGCACATTGGTGCCATGAGCCTCCAAAACTCCAAGCTTGCATTCCTGTGGGTTGTCACCACACAAGGAGTGAGCACGGGGTTTGCAGCTGAAGGAGCTGCCGCCTCAGCGCACATACATCACTGCAGAACTGCTTGTTTACTTTAACTTTCTAAATGAGAGGCAAAACTCTAGTCCACCAGCCCCAAAAGGTCTCCTGTCCACGCCTCACGGATTCCTAGCCTGCCCTTCCCAGAGTAGCGTCTGGTGAAGGCCTGGCTGCAGCTGCCCCAGGTGGTGGGCTGGGCGGGGAGGAGGAATCGCGGCTGAGGAAGCGCTGGGTACCCCAGTCCAGCCACAGTGTGCCTCAGGAGTCCTCAGCTTATCGGCATGGGACTGCCTGGAACAAGTCCCCGTTTGCCATAATTTATTTACTTTTTTTTTTTACCATTATGTGCTTCTCCGGCAGAGGCAGAGGCACGGAGGCGTTCCAGTGGCCATTTGGCTCACTGGTCCACCCCCTCCTCTTTGCCCAGCTGATGGCGACCATTCAGGGGTCGTCATTGGCCAGGACACGTCTCTGCTGCAATTCCGGAGTGAGGCGACAGACGGAGATGCACCGTCGTTGCCTTGCTCCACAGAAAAAAGTTCGGTTAAGTCCCCAACTTTTTAAATTTGGAGCTTCAGGGGAAAGCCCTGGGATGGTTCCGCGGTGGCTGCTGCATCGTATAAATGACCTAGCACCACTGCAGAGCCACCCCGGCTTTCCCCTCGTATAGACAGTCCCTTGGTGAGGGGGCACTATTTGCTGTTCTGCCTCAGGCACGACTGTCGTGGCTGAAATATTCCAAAATCGCCAGGCATGCATTGCCATGTGCTGCAACCCACAGTGGCTTAAATAAGCCATGTTAGGCTGTGGTGATCATACTGACCAGGTCAATGGCAGCATGCCTGCTAATAAAAAAAGTGGTAATGCTGGGTCCCTGTAAGCTTTGGCTCCACTACCCATTGCAGATGAAAGGAATTTGCAAATTAAAAGTGCTATATAGCAAAGACAAAGCAGGAACACTACTAGTAGAGCTCTTCCCACTCTGGTAACAATCAATCATAATGCATATCTGTGTGGTATAGTGCTTAGACTATTGGATGGGGACTCAGGAGATCCAGGTTCTAGTCCCCTCTTAGCCATAAAGCCTATTTTAGACACTTATTTTTCTTACAGCTGATTTCATTTGTTTCTGAGGAAACAAATTTTATTTTCATGTCTTGCTTGTTCTCTTTCCACCATGTATAATCAAAGCAAAAGTGAAATCCTTGCAAGCACTTCCCTTCATTTATTTTCACTTCGTGCTGGCCATTGTCGGTTGAACAAACCTCTTCTTCTTTTTTAAAAATACACTTCTCTTTTTCTTTCCTCTCTTTCCTTTGCTTTGTTATGCTTACATTATTACTGCAGTTTCAAGAATAAACCAGCTTTCAATTATGTATCTTGCACTGTCCAGATATTGTTTTTCAATTTAATGGACAGGCCATTCCTAGGAAGTCAGGAAACCGTTTTGGCTAAAGCTAGTTTTAACATTTTGCCTTGGCTAAGTGACCCTTAATCGCCACCTTAGCTAGTGTGGGCGAGTTGGTGTGCAGTCAGAGAGCATCTCAGGCCTTAGCTAGACCTAAGGTTTATCCCGGGGTTGTCCCGGGGTCGTCCCTGTCTGCTCCCGGGATCCCCTGTGTGTCATTTAGATGCACAGGGATGACCCCGGGATAAACCTTAGGTCTATCTAAGGCCTCAGAATCCCCTGTCCAGATGAGTCTCAGCACAACGCTATATATAACTACTTTATAGTAAGTCCCATTGAGTTCAGTGGGGCTTGCCATAATGTGTACAGGATTGAAAATGTATGCATACATGTCAAGTCCAATTATGTGGGGCAGAAAAGGCAAATATTCTACTGCCATATTTTTTCACTGAAAATTTTCCATTTCCAAATACGCACTTCAAGAAGGATGCAGACAAGCTGGAGGGAGTTCAGAGGAGGGCAACCAGAATGATCAGGGGTCTGGAAACAAAACCCTATGAGGAGTGACTGGAAGAACTGGGCATGTTTAGCCTGGAGAAGAGAAGATTGAGGGGAGACATGATAGCACTCTTCAAATCCTTGAAAGGTTGTCACGCAGAGGAGGGTCAGGATCTCTTGTCAATCATCTCAGAGTGCAGGACATGGAATAATGGGCTCAAGTTACAGGAAGACAGATTCCAGCTGGACATCAGGAAAAACTTCCTGACTGTAAGAACAGTATGACAATGGAACCAATTACCTAGGGAGGTCATGGGCTCTCCCACACTAGAGGCATTCAAGAGGCAGATGGACAACCAACTGTCAGGTGTGCTTTAAGGTGGATTCCTGCATTGAGCCGGGGGTTAGACACAACAGCGTTATAGGCCCCTTCCAACTCTACTATTCTATGATTCTATGACTATACTCAGCTTGTTACAGGGACAAAAAACATGCAGCCATTCTGATGTTTTTGGACAGTAACTGCCATCATCCCACAGCAGCAGTGGAGGCTGGTGGCTTCGCTTTTGATGGGGCCTGTGAATCCATTCTGGGTTTTAGTCAGAAACAGCCAAAAATCTAAAGGAGCTATGCAAAGTGCTGAACTGGATTCAGGTTCATCATCATGGATAGCTCCTGCTAAGGTGACAAGGTGAGGGGCACCAAAGGCACTCCACGTCCAGGGCACTATTTATCCTAAGGTCAGCCATGTCTTTGCGAGGCTGAAAATGTTGCCCACCCCTGCTCTAGCATAAGATGTGATGGTTTCAGATTTCACCTGGAGTTGCCCCTAGGATTTCTGGGATCAGGAAAGGCAGAAATGTTTGGACCCTGTTTTTGAAGATATAAAATCCAGCTGTTACTCAAAACTGCCTCCATCCGGGGTGATGATGATCAGCCGTTAAGATTGTGCCCGATGAAGAGGTCTTGAGATCTAGAAAGCTTGCACTTGTTTGTGTGTGACATTTTAGTTGGCTCAATAAAACTATGAATATGGATATTGTCATTTTTCTTATGGCTAACAAAGCTACTTTTGCTTTTTGTGTGATTTTAAGGTGTCAGTCTGGGAGGGGAAAAAAGAAGAAAATGAATTGGTTCACAAGTAATGGCAAGCTGCAGGGTTTTTCTGTTTTGCCCATGGCCTGTTTTAGGGTTGTGGGTAGTTTATTAACCACCCCAACAATCCATCCTGACTGGGTCCACACGTAATGACAAGCTGCAGGGTACCCTTACCACAGCTTGCATTTTCAAAATGGCATCTGGCAACGGAACAACAAATCTGTGGGGAAATTAACCCACAGTGGTTTGTGGTTATGTGCAAGCAAGCCTAATGACTTCTCTTCTTCTTGGTGTGAGGGGAGGGGGAAGAATGTGGATCCTCAGATTAATATCTCTGACTATACCCTGAGGCAAATGTTCACCCTTTTGCAGGCCCGTGAGAGATAGGAGGATCTCTCAATGTTTGTCTTAAACAAAGGACCTACTGAGGTGACACAGTCATCTAGGCATGTCTCCTTCTGAGGCAAATGTTAAATTTCACCCTTTCAGTTCATTTCTGACACAATAATGTGGTTTGAAAGCTTGAAAAGATGTACAAGTTTGTAAAAGTTTCAACAAAGTAAATCTGGCTTATAATATTTCCTTTCACCTGGCTTAAACAGGATGCTGTTAAGTGAATGAAAATATTATTTGATGGATGTGTCTGTGACTGCTGTCCCAAAACAAGACCTGCAAATTGCAAGGATTAATAGAAGAGGGATAAAGCAGATTAGAAAGCACAAAGTGGCAATGTGACTTCCTTTTCTCGTCTGTTTGAATGTGCCCTCTTTTTGAAGGCCTGTCCTTTCCAACTCTAATTTAAAAATAAAGAACCAGTAAGAACTGTTGATCATCAACAATTAGCAATTGACAGCAGACTGAACAGGTGGGCACACGGGTTACCTGGTTAGATGGTCTATATTTCAGTTTAAAGTATAATAATTGTTTTTAAATTTGCATTTTTTTATGCAAATGTATGTGTCCCTTTGTCCTCTTTTTTGGTAACGCATTTCCTCATTTGGGCTGATTCATCAGTGGCCACCCTGGGCATGTCTACACGAAGAGTTTGCCCCAGGGTGGCTTCACAGTAGCAGCACATCATCTACGCCACCATTGTGAAGCCATCCAGGGGCAAATCCCAGAAACTCCGCTGAAAAAAAGTTGGGCACTTACCCCGACTTTTTTGGCAGTGGAGGCTTGTCACAGCCCATGGTGCCTCCTGATTCATCAACATGGGCTGCACAGTGAAAGGGGTGGACCTCAGGAGAGCCCTGTGCCCCATGGAAAATAATTTTTTAAAAATGGAGGGGGAGGAGAGGAACGAGCCCCATTCCTCCCCCTTTTAATTGTTATTATCTGTAGCTGCGCAGCCGCGCAGCTACAGATAATAAAAATAAAAAGGGGGGAAGGAACAGGCAGTCAGAGGGAGGAGAGGTGGTTCGGGCACCCAGCATCCCTCTCCTTGTCCCCCTGGCTGCCTTATTCCTGCCCCCTCATTCCTTTCCCACTCAGCGCCCTGGGGAAAGTTCACACTTGTGTTCCTTCCTGTGCAGGTGCCAGGAAGGAATGCAAGTATGGGAGCCAGGCACCTTGCAGCGCCAAGTTGGGCCCCCTATTTCACATTGGGGGCTCCTCCTATGCCTTTCCCAAGGCCAGAATAAAGCCTCTCGTCTCCAAACGCAGGTTACCTTTCCCCACAAAATAGCTGAATTTAGTGGTATGATTGTTACAACTGCACCCTTATCTGAACAGAGATAGCCTAGCTACAGTTATCCATGCTCTGATAACCTCTCGTTTGGATTACTGCAATGCGTTATACGTGGGGCTGCCTTTGAAAACGGTCTGGAAACTTCAACTGGTACAAAACAGGGCAGCACGGTTACTAACAGGACTGGCTTACGAGACCACATCACGCCAGTCCTTTTCCAGCTTCATTGGCTGCCAGTCCAGGTCCGGGCCCGATTCAAAGTGCTGGTATTAACATTTAAAGACCTAAATGGCTAGGGGCCAGGCTATCTGAAGGAACGCCTCCTCCCGTATGTACCTGCCCGGACCCTAAGGTCATCTTCAGGGGTCCTTCTCTGCGAGCCCCTGCCAAATGAAGTGAGGCAGGTGGCTACCAGGAGGAGGGCCTTCTCTGCTGTGGCACCCTGGCTGTGGAATGAGTTCCCTAAGGAGGTTTGCTTGGCACCTACATTATATGCTTTTAGACTACCTTTTTATTCTCCCAGCATTTTAATAGTCTATAAATAAATTTTAACTCGGTGTTTTAAATTTGTAATTTTGCATTGCTGCTGTTTTTATCTGGTTGAGCTTTTATACTGTATTTTATATTATGGTTTTATACTGTTGTTTTATACTTTGAATGTTTTTAATTTTTGTGAATCGCCCAGAGAGCTCCAGCTATTGGGCGGTATAGAAATGTAAATAATAATAATAATAATAATAATAATAATAATAATAATAATAATATTACCAGCAGCTGTAGCCAGAGAAAGTGTTCAAGTATAAAAGTATGGGAGTCTATAAAACCACATGAATTAGTTCAATTTTAAAAATAACTTTATTAAGAACATAGAAAAATCAATGAATGCTTTTAATTCATGGCATTTTCAAATACTTGTTAATTCCGGTTATGGAGAATACATTTTTTAAAAACCTTTACATTATGGAAATCACAAAGATTAAGCATGCTTTAAAATCAGAAATTAATATCTGCAGTATGATAGATCTCTTAATTTTCTGCATCAAACAGGGGATTATTATTATTATTACTAATAATAATAATTACATTTGTATGCCACCCCATAGCCAAGGCTCTCTGGGTGGTTTACATAGGATAAAAACACTTTAAAACAATATACAAAAAATTTAAATCACACACACAAAAAAACAATTTTAAACCACAAAAACATACAAAAACAAACCCAGGCTAATTACATATTGCTAAATGCCTGGGAGAAGAGAAAAGTTTTGACCTGGCACTGAAAAGATAACAATGTTGGTGCCAGACAGGTCTCACCAGAGAGATTGGGGGGAGCATCACAGAAATGTCCTCTCTCATTGAACTAGATTCCTCCATCATCCCCCCCTCCAACTCTACATTCACATTATATGTCATTTTCTCCCATCAAGAAAATACTGTAAAATCAATAATTATGTATTAATATTCCATTGTATATTAATATTTACTAATATTCCATTTTATATCCCTACAAATTTCTCAAAGAAGCTTACAAAAGATTCTCAAAATAAAATTACACTCAAATCTTGTACAGAAATTACTGGGTGTCCCTGCACAACCAGGATTGTTCTGGGAAAGCAGCATCCCCCTCCACCTACCCCGGTCATCTTTGTTCTTCTCTCGTATCCTACCAGGCAGCCATTTCCACTCAAATCCCCTGAGGCAATGTGGTGGAAGAATTGTCGTGGGCATTTCTCCCCTTTAGGTTGACTGTTCCTTTTGGGTTCTCACGCTGTCAGGCAGTCTTTGCTTCAGTACATGGATGCATCCTCATACGGGCCGATATGAAAAGAAGGTGTTTTAGGGCTGGAGGGTGGGATCCTGCTGTGGCACAGAGAGTACTGTTTGAAGAGGAGTTTCAGATGTCTTCTGAATTTCACCCCGACAAAGACGTAGAGCACTGGGTTGAGGCAACAGTGGCAATAGGCTACTTTGCGGCTGATGTCGAAAGCGAAGAAAACCTCCTTGCGGAGTTGGCAGTGTAACTTGATGACATGTCTGGAGGACAAATCATATACAAGACCAAGTACGTTGTAAGGTGCCCAGCTCAGGAAAAAGACCACCACAATGGCAAATATGAGTCTTACGGTCCTATGCCTCCTTTGAGATCTTGATCTAAGTAGAATCCTAAGCATCTTGATGTAACAAATTGAAATGATAATGAAGGAACACAGAAAGAAAATCACCTGCTGAGACAACTCCACCAACTTCCATGGGGAAGGCTCTTTGTACTCACAGTTCTGTCTGCCATCCTTGTACGGTTTTACTTGGGTATAAATCATTTCAGGGACCACAACTAAGATGCTGCTGGTCCAAACAGCCATGCTCACTAACATGCCATAATTCTTTGTCTGAGTTCTCAAAGTTGACAAGGGATCTGCCACAGCCAGGTGCCGGAGGATGGTCATGATGGTTAGAAAGATCACACCGCCATAGTAGCTGATAGAGAAGATGGCGCTCACAGCCTTGCAGAGAAACTCGCCAAAAATCCAGCCATAATAATGGTACACAGCCCAGAAAGGCAGCGTGAAAGAGAAGGCCAAATCAGTGATGCAAAGGTTCAAGATGAAGAGGTTCGTTAAGGATGAAAGGTTTTCATATTTGATAATGACCCATAAGACAAGGCTATTTCCAAGCAGACTGAACAAAAAAATCAGCGAGTACAGGACGCTGGTAAACATGGCACTAAATTTGGATATGTCATCCATATTACACCAGTTAGATAAGATTGGGTAATCATCTGTTGAATTTGTGAACATCTCGTACATGTAGTCTGTCGGTTCAGTCATTCCGATTTGTATTAGGTTTGCCTCCTTCAGTGACTATGGGGGGAAATCTCTCAAAGCAAGTGTTAAGCTTACTTTCAGTAAGCACAGATATGCACATGCACGCGCGCACACACACACACACAAAGAGGGAATTGAAATCAAAACTCATTCTGTGCTATAAAGCTATCTTGATGTTATTGGAAAATCTGGTCTGTTATTTCAGCAAATAAAGACTTGATCTATGCCCTGGTTCGCATGATGGCAGCGTATTGGTGAGCCTGGCTATTTCTTAACCATGGGTTATTAAAGAGTGAGCAGGAGCAAATGAGTCTGCTGGCTCCTGGCCACTCAGCCACTTCTGTTGTGCTAAACAAACCAGGGACATCCTGTGTTGTGGGTTGTTCTCCATGTTGTGTGAACGTGGAACTCTAGGTTGTTGGGAGAGAAACAACTCAGAGCTCCATCACACCTACTTTTTTTCCTGGTATGCATCTGCAATTTCCTCCTCTTGTTTCATTAGCGCATCAGGCACTGGTCAATTTCACACGCGTGCATTCTTGCGCTATTTCACTTTGTTTACCTTTTCACCTGTGCCAGCTCACACTTCCTGGTATCGCCACTGAGTTCGCCCCACCCTGACCCTTTTCCTTCCCCTTCCAATTCATTGGTTCTTGTGGCTGATGGACATTGTGATGGACTTGGGCGCCTCCCTCCTTCCCCACTCTAGTTTTGTTGTCTACTGTTTTAACGATTTAGCATTTGATTGATTAGGCACCGTTTCTGCCTTTTGAGGGGGAGAAATAGCAATGAGAGAGCATTGAGAGTGGGATTGGAGCAGTGGAAGTATGTTTGAGCAACTCAGCACAAGCTCGGTCATTTGATCAACTCAGCACGCCCTCTTTTTCCACCAGCAAGTCTGCCCTTCAACACAGATACCCCCAAGAAGGTAGGTTCTGTGACATACTGCGAGGATGGCAATACACCAGGATGGAAGGGCAGTTCTATCCCACGTGGAGAAAAAATGCTGCATTTTCCCCACCCTAGAAAAACAAATAAAAGAAAGTACTTCTTCACACAGTACATAGTTAAGTTATGGAATTCACTACCACAAGATGCAGTGATGGCCACCAATTTCGATGGCTTTAAAAGGGGGTTGGATAAATTCCTGGAACAGAAGGCCATCAATGGCTAAGAGCCCTGATGGTTATGTGCTATTTTTAGTATCCAAGGCAGTAAGCCTGTGTGCACCAGTTGCTGGGGAACTTGGGTGGGAGAGTGCTGTTGCACCATGTCCTGCTTTGTTGGTCCCTGGTCAACAGCTGGTTGGCCACTGTGTGAACAGAGTGCTGGACTAGATGGACCCTTAGTGTGATCCAGCATGGCACTTCTTAATGTTCTTAAATACAATACATCTCACCATAGTGGAGAAGACTGTGAGTAAGGTGAGCTGTCTGCCTGCTGTCCAAGTGCTAATTATTAATGGGCCTCTGCTCTCCTTCTTTAAGGTTCTTCCACTTTAAATAGACCTGGACTGAACAACCCATCAAATAGAGCAGAGGTGGACAGAAAGCAAATCTTAAGATGTTTTGGACTTCAACTTCCGCCATTCCTGACTGTTGGCCATGGTGGTAGGGGCCTCTGGCAGTTGATGTTCCAGACATCTGGAAATTTACCTTCTGTCCACCCCTGAAATAGAGGGCACCTTCAAACAGAGGACTGTCCTCTGTAAAGTAGGAGACCTGGACATCCTAAAACAAGATGGAACCTGAATGGCTCCAGGCTCAACAAGCAACACAGCGTGGGTTTCTGATATGACCTTTACAGCATAGGAAGGAGCTGCACTTTACAAAGGTAAGCAGCCCTATCTTGGAACACATTTCTCTAGCTCTGGAGAAATCATCTGTAATTTCCCATTTAAGCCCTGGCATCTTTGAGGCTTCTGGTGGAAATATAGGCAGCGCATGAAACTCTAGGAAAATTGTCTAGCTCCACTTTCCTCCATATACTTACACTCACCAAAGCTTACTTAGGCCTTAGCTGGACCTAAGGTTTATCCCAGGATCGTTATAGGGTCATCCCTGTTCATGTAAATGACACACAGGCTATCCCGGGAGCAGGCAGGGACGACCCCGGGATGATCCCAGGATAAACCTTAGGTCTAGCTAAGGCCTTGGACTCACAAATCCGTGATGGTTCTTTGCTCATCAAAACCCACCCCAAATTCCAAAATATGTAAATATCTCCTAACATTTTTTTACCATGAGCTCCTTATTGTGAGGGAATCCTACATTTTATCCCAACTTCTGATTTTGGGGTGCTTCCAGTCAGACCAATCAAAAGACATATCAGCCTTGTTCAGAAGTCACCACTGCTTTAACCATGCCCCAAAAGCCTTCAGCACCATGGTTAAAGCCGTGGTTTAAGGTTTCTTCTGAACAGGGCCAACATAAAGTTCCATCCAACGAGCGTACTGCACGCTCATTACTGGGCACTCGTGAATTACTCACATGACGTTGCCTGCCTCTCTAGCGTCTTACACCCCTAATGACCATTATTGCGCTGCAAAAAACCCCTCATTAAGTCCGGTTACTGCTCTCTCCTACTGGACTGAGTGGGGCTAATTACTTCCTGTTTTCAGGAAGCGACGTGGGAGCGGCAACAGAAGAAGCGACGGAAGCCACGCATTTGACTAGATGCGATGGGGCTTAGTAAGAAAGAAGATTGGGAAGGAGGAAGAATAAAGCAAAGCTCAGGCACCAGTTCTTAGTTTCAAAGTTCTTATAGGTGTTCCTCCTGGCAGGGAAGTGCAAAACAAGCTCCCTGTAGCTGTTCCTTCTCTGACCGATGGATGGGGCCAGGCTGGTCTCCCCCTTGCCTAATGCTTATTCTGGGACAGAAGGGATGCAGCCTCCCAGTGGCTCAATGGCCCATGGTTGTCTAGCAATGGATGAGGCAAGAGACTGCAATCAGGCTGCAATCCTGTAACATTTCCCAGGGAGTAAAGCCCATTAAATGCAATGGGGGACTTATTTCTGAATAAAATATCTTAAAGCTTCATCCCATGTACCTGCTTCCCTCGGATTATCCCCGTAGCGCTAAGCTTTTACGGTTGTTGTTTTTGCTACTGGGCGACAGTGATCCTTTGCATACCCGGAAGTGAGTTTAAGGGGGGAGATGTAAAAAATAATAATAAAAATCAACGGATGACCCAATTCAATTCAAATTTGGTATGCTTAAAGCTCTCCCTAATATCTATTACTGTGCCAATTTTGGTGTCTTTATCTTTAAAGCTTACACAGATGTAAGCATTTCTTTGAAATCCTGCTCCTGCACCCCAGCGGCGCTTCGGAAGATACGCTCAAAAAGTAGGGGCTAAATAGGGTGAATCTTTTTGCTTTATTGCACAATTAAGGCAGGATGCATGGGAGTACTTCACAATCAAAGCAAATTATAAGGTGGAAAACTTTGGAGTCCTTTGCATGCAATGTGCAGTGATTGCACAGTATAACGCTGGTGTGATGAAGCTCTTACACTCTACAGCTGCAGTCCTAAACACCCCTTTTAGAGAATTAGCCCCATTGAACACAGTGGGATTTACATCTGAGTAAACATGCATTGAAAGACATTGTTCATCGCCTACAAACCAGCAGGTCAATTATATGGCGATAACCCTACCATTCTTTTCAAATTGGAAAGTAGGAACAAGGTAATCAATTTCAGTATGAGTCAGTTTAAAAGGAATAGAAGAAGTAACAAAAAGTCAACCATGTAACCACAGAAAAAAGAGAGGAACAAGATAGCACAAGAAGTGCACTCACAACATGGCTGCCTCATGCAGCTGATTTTGGATGTTGTGAAAAGGCACCAAATTGTTAGTGATTTAAGGCACAATCCTATGCATGTTTACACAGAGAAAAGGCCTACAACTCTCAGCATGCCCCAGCCATCTATGCATCCTTGGAGTTGTAGGCCTTTTCTCCGTTGAAACATGCATAGGACTTTTACTCCCAGGAAGTGGTGAGAGGCGATTGTGGGATTTTCAGCCTCAGATCACAAAATAACTTGAGCAATATTGAGCAATACGCTTCTTCACTTGAGGGGTGGGGGTGGGGGGTGGGCACTTGCTCCTCTGCTTCAGGCAGCAAAAGGTCTTGGGCCAGTCCTAATTCACAAGATGTGGAAATATTTAGACACAGATGTCAGTTTCATCTTTTTTTCTTTTTAATCCTTCTCCTTGTAATCATGTCACCTAGTTTGTTATCTTTTTCTCTCTCTTCAAATTATAATCACAGTTGTAGGGTGCTTCCATGCCACTGCCCTGCGTTATTCACAGAATTTTACCGGGGAGAGAGATGACAACGTCTCCCACGCATAACTCCCTCATGTTCTCTCACCACCACTTCTGTCCTTTTTCTTACTGTGTAAAATCGTTTAAGGAAGAAATGATGGAATAGCTGCACAGCACTTTCTTTCTGGTAGCACTAGGAGCGTTCTTTCTGCTAGCATTGAAACATATCATTGTCGCACAAACATGGAGGCCTCAAGTAAGTCTCTCAGTACACATTCCCCACCCACCCTTCGCTATAAGTCCATTCAGTTCAGGTTGTAAACCTATCTAGCTATACCACTGTCAGAACTAAAGAACCAACCAGGAGACAGGACTGGTTAAGACCGAAGTTGGGACCAAAGAATAAAGGAACATGCTAGAGCTCAGGAAGACCCTGTTGCTCGAGCAAAGCTTAACAAGGACAGGAAGCTATTTTCCTCCTGTCTAGGAAGAAGACCCAATGACCAGTGTAGGGTCTGAAGATACAAAAGGCAGATGCTACAACTTACAATTCAGTGGCTTACCACATGGGGCAGCACCATACAAAGCCAAAGTCTCACAATTTGAGTCCTGAAAACTCCTAACAATGACAGGAGAAGCAATGGACTGGGGACCTAACAACATTATCAACATTTGAATGGGTGTCATACAGGCACCGCATGTGAATGGATAAATATATGGATATTGGGTCTGCTTTTCTTGATGCTTACACATAATTTTCTGTCTTTATTTTAGAATTTTGTATTTAATGGAATAATTATATTTGGTACTTATGCGATGTTCTGTTTTCTTTTTTCCCTACACAATTTATTTTGTTTTGTTTCATTAAAATCACAATAAAAATATTAATTTAAAAAATGACAGAAGAGATTTATGCACAATTTTACCTCCTGTCCAAGGGTTGTTCAGCCTGATGTTACTCTGAGTCCTGGGGGAGGGTGGGTGTTTATATGGCCTATTTACCCACCATGGCTGCACAGTGGTGCTGCATTGTTTACACAATGCAGCCGCCAACTCACAGCAATATTGGGCTTCTACCCACAAAACTGCGCTTTTTTGCCATGTTCTTTTACCATGATTTTCTTAGTTGCTCCAAGCTTACCATGCTGTTTCCCAGTCTGCCAGCAGTGGCCTCGGTTCCGGTTAAGCCAGTGGACATTGCTGGGGGTGGATGCAAGTCCCAGGTTAAGTCCAGGTAAGTGCGGCAAGGCAGGGCATGGGGTGGGCTTGATGTGCCAAATGGGTACTGGCACTGTGGTTTTTCTGGCTGGATAGCCTGTGCTTCCTCCTGCTATCTGAATTTATTGTTCCTACCTCGCAGCAGTGATGCTGCAGGGTTTTGAGGGAACCCAGTTACAAAGCAGCATCTCTGGTTAAGGCAGATGGGAGTTGTAGACCAAAACATCTTGAGGGCCAGAAGTTGTTCACCCCTGTAGTAGAAGATGATATGTGAAAAAGACAAACTTGACTCGAGTGTTCCAGGTCAAGTGAAAATCAATCATCAAATAATTAGGGCCTCTTCATACATTATGGGTTGGATCCAGATTAGTTAGTCATGCTTTAGTTCTATTGAAAACAATGGAACTAAAACATGACTAACTTAGGCCTTAGCTAGACCTAAGGATTATCCCAAGCAAATGGAGGGGTCGTCCTGCCTGCTTCAGGATCCCCTATGTGTCATTTGGATGCACAGGGATGATCCCGGGACGATCCTGGGATATAGGCCTGGTCTAGCTATGGCCTTAGTCTGGATCCAACCCTATCTTTTAGATAATTCAAGTTTATACTCAAAAATTTAAAGTGTGAATATGGGGTATAGGTTTTTTTAAAAAAACGAACGAGCAAACAAATCATACAGGTGAATTTGTCAGAAAGCCAATGTGTGACTGTATCTCTCTGTTGAGTGTACCTTTGATGGAAAAAAAAACATGCAATGTGTGAAATGGCTGCTGGGCATGTAAATTTCACGTTAAGAAAAGATCCAAAGCAATTGTGATCGATTCTGGAGGGAAAATACATGAAACAGAAGCCATACCGATGTACTATATTGGAACATGTTGCAGAAATGTGAATAGGTTGTGATACTAAGGTGCTGCATGCCCAGAGGTGACATTGCACTGACTGAGGAAGTTCTTGGTGAGAATGCTGTGTGTGTATAGACATTCATGCATGTACAAGGAGCCTTTGGTCAGGTGCGTGTTTTGGGGAGGAGTGAATTTGTACTCCATTAAAATATTCTTTTGACAAGACTTTGAGGATGGATAGAGATGAGCAGCAGAAGTGAAGAATCCACCAAGTGAAGATCACAGTCACATGTGTGACTGCATTGCCCAATCATAGATAAGTGGCAAAATCACAGTTTGCCATCATATTTCACAAGAACGCTAGAAGGTGGTGTGCTGCAATTTTAGTGTTGTGATGCGTTGACATATTCTCACAGTTACCACTGGGTGTCTTTACAACCTTATCTGTTGGTCTGAATCACTTTAGATTGCTGAATTTCAGGTCATGAAGAAAAGTCCTTTGGGTTCGATTTGTTAGTGACTGCTTGCTTAACTGTCTTTTACTTAGTGAGTGGCAATTCTCATTTCTGCTTTCTCTGTGAATTAGCTAAATTCATACGTGGGGAGAACATTAATATAATTCTATGACAATTTTTTTTTTGATATTGTGGTGACTACATTAGTTAAAACAGCTTTCCCCAACCCAATGCCCTCCAGTGGTTTTGGACTTCAACCCCCAGCAGCCACAGCCAGCATGCCCAATATTCAAGAATTCTGAGACATAGGATACCAGATTGAGGAAGGATGGGTTAAAACAATAAAACATAAAATCGTCATTAAAATAGGTTGGGCTCTTTATTCCAAAAGCTTATAATCCCACCTTATATGAAAACCAACCAACCAAGGCATCTTAAAAATTCAAAAATGCATAAAACACATATAGCACTCAACAACACCTAAAACAACAATCATTTAAAAAAGTCTTTGTGCTGTCCAGCCCCAGGCTCCCAGGGGGATGAGCTATAGTTGTGGTACCTTGTAAATGGAAAGCATAGCAGTAGAATTACATTAATTGAGAAGGCAGATTCCAATGACTAAAGAGAAGGGAAGGTGACAGAGTAAAGTTTTGGTCATTAAAGTCTGGTCTCAACTAGAATCAGGCTAGAACTGGCAGACATAATCAGGGCCTTGAGAAAGAGCCTTGCTGAAGGCTGCTCACTTATTGCAAGAGGAGCTGTTGCTTCAGCAGGGTGCAAAAGCCTTCTAAGAGCTCATAAAAGCTGGCTGATCTGGTAGCGCTGTAGGCTCTGCCTCCTGCTGGGAAGCTACTTAAGATCATAAAGGTGCATTGCACTATTCGATAGATGTTGGCGCTTATGATAAGGGTGTAATTGGGGCTGCACTGGGAGTAAGTCCCCTGAATCCAATGAGTCAGGTAAAGCTGTGTTTCCTGAGCTGGAAGAACCTGGTAGGGGAAACAGAAATGCCTCATCCAGGTCATCCTCCATGCTTGAAGAAGGTCAAGGCCATTGAATATGACATTTTTAACATACTGTTAATCTTATTATTAGGATTCAAAGAACTGCACAAGCTAGCGAAGAGTATTTGCTATTCTTGGGTAGCATTCCCCCAACAACGCCACATAGAAAACCATGTTTGATATTCAGTGGATTTTCAAATGGAGCTTGTGATAAGAGATGGATAAATTTGTCAATTTTGGTTTCTTTCAGGGCACAATCTCGTATGTTTAGACAAAAAAAAACATGGCTGGCTGGGGTATGCTGGCAGTTTTTCTATCTACATGCATAGGGTTGTGCCCTCATTTTCTAATTTTTTCAATCTGAAGTTTGGTTCGTCTCAGACTTAGAGAATTTTTTTTCCTATTCTCATGAAAATTCATATGCATTTGAGTGCATTTCTCCTAGTGCATGTATTTTTGTACACAATTTTGCCAAATATACACGTGTTTGTAAACAATGTTTCTAATAAAATGCATTTACCCTCATGAATAGATGCAATTTTATGTGCAGTTTCACCTAATATACACATTTTTGCTTGGAGAACTCCATTGCAAAATTCAGAGGTGCACATTTGAAAGGATAGTTGACTTTCCATTCACAGGCTGGTTTGAAAATGCAAAACTGGGTAAATTTGTGTTCAAATGCAAACTGAATTTCTCCCCCATCCCTACTTGTGATATGACCTGGAGATTTGCAGTTAAAAGAAACATTTTCAACCATTTTACTGGGAATGCCCAAATCCTGGAGTGAGTCAAATGTAGAGCCTTGTCTCCTGGTACTGTATCCCATACCCCATTTTCTTTCTTCTTACACATTAGGTAATGTGGAGGTATCTGTGCTACCTCTTGAGATGCACTAGCTTATCTGTTACTGCCCAAAATGAATTTTCGGTCCCAGACTATAATGAGAATTTTGCAATTGCACACTTAAGCAATGCTAGAAGAATTATTGTGACACTTCTCTTCCCAGATGCTGCCCTTACAACATAGTCCAAGGAAGCTTTTGACGTAGTTAGGAGGACCAGAAGTCTGCAATAGAGTTCGACTGCTGCTAGAAAGCTCCAGGAGACCAAGCCCTCACCCAAATGGAGCGTCTTAGTATGGGAAACCTTTGTGAACTCCAGTGATGCTTCAGCTGCAAGGCATAGAGTGGGGAAGTCCATTTGAGGATAGAACTTCCTTCAAGGAAGCGGGTTTCAGACCAAAACATGCGGAGAGCTCTCTGGGCGGTTCACAAAAATTAAAAATATTCAAAGTATAAAACAACAGTATAAAACCATAATATAAAATACAATTTAAAAGCTCAACCAGATAAAAACAGCAGCAATGCAAAATTACAAATTTAAAACACCAAGTTAAAACTTATTTATAGACTGTTAAAATGCTGGGAGAATAAAAAGGTCTTCACCTGGCGTCTAAAAGCATATAACGTAGGTGCCAAGCGAACTTCCTTAGGGAGCTCATTCCACAGCCGGGGTGCCACAATAGAGAAGGCCCTCCTCCTGGTAGCCACCTGCCTCACGTCCTTTGGCAGGGGCTTGCGGAGAAGGACCTCTGAGGATGACCTTAGGGTCCGGGCAGGTACATACAGGAGGAGGCGTTCCTTCAGATAGCCTGGCCCCAAGCCATTTAGGGCTTTAAATGTTAATACCAGCACTTTGGGTTGTGCCACAAGGGCATACTATGGATGAGACTAACCTGGGTACTACAGGAGGAGACAGAAAATCCAGCTGAGAAGCAGTGTGGATGCAAGGAGCTAAGGATGGGAAGACTCCTTTGCCTTAGAGGTTCCATCAGATCTAATTACTGTTTACATCACAGGGTATTTTGTGGTCATCAGGCCCAAGTTTAAGGTGAAGGGCAGTGAGCAGTAGCAAGTTCAGTCTCTGTGTTTCTCAAACTGAGAAACAGGCCTATCCTGAAAGTCTTTTATGGTTTTTAGACCTTATCACATAACCTCTTGTATCATGGGCTGGAAGTTATAGATCTGCCACACTGATCTCCCTGAAACTCCCTCTCTGGCCAAAGTCACACAGCAGTGCATGAGCTGAGTCTCTGACTGACGTGCCTTAGGTCATGCCAACCTAGGGGCTGCTTTGTCAGCACCGGGTTGTCCCCACTTATAGAAAACAACAACATGCTTTTGCTGCTGTAGGGTGGCATCGGACAATCCCAACGCAGGAGGCAGCATGGGCTTTCTGGCGGCCATTTGGCTTGCTGGGCCCGCCCCTTTCCCCTCGCCTGGCTTCCAGCAACCAATGAGAGGTCTCCTTCCACCTGGGAATGCCACCACATAGCACCAGAGCAAGGACAGATGGCAGAAGAGCCATGTTGACCTTGCTCCGGCAGGAAAAGTCGGGGTCAGTCCCCTCCTTTTCTGCTGCTCATTTTCATCTCCCTGCCCCACAGTGGCAGCGAATCAGCAGCTGTATCACACAACTGATGCAGCGCCAATTTGCAGCCACCATGAGGCAAAGACAACATTTAGACAGCCCCCCTGGTGCCTTCCAGATGTTTTGGGCTGCAGCTCCCAGGATTCCTTGCTATTCACCATGCTGGCTGAGGGCAGCAGCTTCTGGTAGGCGGAGTCCTGACACTCACTGTTTGACAGGAATGGCAGTCTAAGTGGAAGATGGCTTCTATGAAAGGGGAAGATGTTTGGGGAAGGAAGAGGGCAAGTCACACTGAGCACGCACATATGCTGACTTGAAAAATGGAATCCCACACTGCCCCCTTTTTTAAATTAAAAAGACAAGAAAAACAGCTGGCAGGAAATGTTTGAGCACCTTCTACACCACTGCCACCACCAGCTGCTCCTCTGTTCAGAATTGCATCCTCTCAATTTATTTCTTTTTTCCATTTATATCCCCCCTTTTCTCAAAGGAGCCCAAGCTGGCATACGTGATCCTCCTCTTCCTCTCCATGGTGTCCTCACAACAACTCTGCAAGGTAGGTTAGACTGAGAGTCAGTGACTGACGCAAAATCATCAAGTGAGCTTTATGGCTGAGCAGGAACCAGTCCAGCACTCTAACTGCTATACTGCACTGGCTCCAGAGGGTTCTTTTCATTTAAAAAGTGGCTATTGTAGCTTCCTTACACACATTTGTGTAGAATGCATTGTTTGTTTGCCCCTGAGAGAATGCCACAGTAAAACAAGTTAAAAGACAAAATGCTATAAAAATTCCTAACCATATAAACGATCTGTATTTGCTTGAAAAGGCAAATAAGAATGAAGGAATTAAGGAATCTTATTCATTACAATCACAGACCAACAAATCACAATATTTATTTATTTATTATAGAACTTTTATCCCTCCCTTTAGCCAAAAAAAGGTCTCAAGGTGTCTTACAAAAACGTTTCTTAAAACAGTCCCTGCCCACAGGCTTACAATCTAAAAAACATGATGCAAAAGGAAAGGGGATTGGGAGGGAGGAGGAAAAAAAGCAAATTCAGTCACTAGATCCTTAGTTGCAAAGTTCAGCAGCTGCTTCCTTTCCCTCTCCCTCTAATACCCTCATACAGACCCAGGAGGGCCGCCTGGCTGCCACTTCCTTTCCCTCTGATGGTCAGTGTAATACATAATAAATTGGAAATATCTACTTACTTGCATATTTTTACAATGTCATTTATTTATTTATCAAATTTATATATAGCCTAAATTGCAGATGCCTTTGGGGCAGATTAAATCCTTTAAAAACAACAAACTACCCCAGAACAATACAATAACAACAAAAATGATATATGCAACAATTAAAAAATAAAATAAAATAAAAATATGTATCATTTTAAAAGGACATATAAAATGCAAGTGTTGGAAATGAAAGTCATTGCAAAGCACGCAACCCCTCCAGCATACTTTACATTACTCAATTTACAGTGAAAATAACTAAGTTCCTACCCATCCAAGTTCCTCTTAAAAATATGCCTTCCATGGTGAAAGACTCAATTCTGAGTGATGCCCCGGTTGTCCTTTGGTTGTTTGAACTTTCATGGTACCAACCCTTTGGCTTGGCCTCTCTAACTTGTCCACAGGTGAGAATAAAACTTCTGCCTTTGACGTCTCATATCTACAGTCAAAATGTAGAATTGTAAACTCTGTTGGCTAGGCACCTCTATGTATAATATTCACACAATTAACATTTAGGTGCAGGGTCAGCATCAAGAGCAGGCATGATTGGGCACTAGATGAGGGCCCACACCCCAGCAGGGGGCCACTGACAAGAACCGCCTGGAGTTGCTCCTCCTCTTCATCACTGCAACTTGCTTGTTTATCTGCCTCCAGCCCAAACAGCACCTGGCCGTCATCTTCACAATGTCACTAAGGCTGTGCCCGGTGGCATGAGACGGGGTGCAGCTGCAATAAGGCCCCTTCTGACCATCTACATTGGAAGGAGCGCAGTTGTGGGCTTTCCCTCCGCCACTGCCACTGCACCCGCCCATGCGAGCACTAACGCCGCCAGTCCAGGGGTGCTTGGAAGCATCGGCGCCCCCTCTTCGAAGGGTAGATTTGTTTTTCAAAAAGTCGGACTGGGTAGGTCTAAAAAAAAAAAAAGCTGGGTGCTCCCTCCCTACTGGAATTTCTACCCCCCTTTCTTTCTTTTCTTAACAAAGCTCCGCAGAGGCGCGGAGCCTTGCTCCAAGCTGAAAAAGTCGGGTTAAGTCCCAGACTTGTTTAGAACAGAGCTTTGGGGCTTTGCCCCTGGATTGCTTCGGAGCGGCGGCTGCATCATGCAGATCACCTGCTGCCACTCTGAAGCAATCCAGCAGCAAAGCACCCATGTGGACGAGCCCTGGGAGTGAGAAAGGATCAGTAGATACCCCTGCCTATTTGCTCACTGGCTTTCTGCCTGTCAAGTAAGCAAGTGATGGTATTGATAAGAAAAAGGAAGAGGAGCAATAGAAGCTGGCAACAATGGTGGTGGTAAGGTAGACTCACTGAGAGAGGGCCCCCAAGGCCCTCAAAAACCTAGAGCTGGTACCGTATGCAAGAACTGTTTCTTGATGTTGAAAACATTTCATTTGCAATATTGATGAAGATCCATATGGGTTTCAAATGCACAAGAACTGTAAAACCCGTACATAATCTCAATTATGCTGAGATAGGATCTCTGTCACCCCAGCAGTAAATATATGTATTTTTGGGTGCACTACTGTTGCTTACCTTGCATTTTCCTGCTTCTAGATATAAGGAACCTCAACCACTAAGCTTTAAATTGCATAATCTTCCTGTTTGTACCCACGCCACTGATTTTCTCACAGCAAGGCAGATAAAGAATTCTTTGTAAACTGCCATATAGCCTTTACATGAGGGTTAAAGACCAGAAAGTGAGATAAGTGGTTTTCAGTTGATTTCAACTGTATTTTTTTGTTACAGCCCAAATTGTAGAACAACTGCTTGGCCATATTCTGGTTTATTTCAGGGTGAATGGATAGGATGAATAAGATTCAAAGTTTATATATTTAATTATCTAATTTATCTTTTGCCTTTTGCAAGCAGAGCTCAAGGAAGCCAACAATAATTTGTATGCATACAGCACCTGGTGAAATTCTCTCTTCATCACAACAGTTAAAGCTATAGGAGCCCTGCCCTCTTTTGTATCTGGTCCCGCTAGTATAGGTCCTGTGATGAAAAGGGAATTGCACTAGGTCCTGCATGCAGAGAACGACATGAGGGACCCACGAAAATCCATGAGTGCCCAGTAACGAGCGTGCAATAAAATGCTTGTCTGATGGAGCTCATAATAAAGCTATCATATAAAGACAGAGACCAGATAAACACCAAGCAGGATATAACACTTTGAAAATGGTATATTGAATGTGTCCTGGGTCAGAACAGTTGTCAAAACCGTTATAAAATGGTTATAAAGCAGTAGTGTACATCCTGCAGGCACTATAGACCAGGGGTGCTGGGCAATTTGTGGTCCTCACATGATCCTTCACCATTGGCTACACTCCCTAGGGCTGATGGGAGTTGTAGGCCAAAACACCCAGAGGACATGTTGCCCACCTTTGCTACAGCCAATTAAAAGCTGGTCAAAGGGATTGTTAAAACTGTATGACAATTAAACAACGACCAATCAAAACATCATTAAAAACACCCAGTAGAGATAACAAAACAGTAGAGAAGTAAAATAAAATAAAAATCTTTGTCTTGTATTGAATTGGTGTCCTCTGTTGATGGAAGGAAGTTTGATCCAGCAGAGACTTCCATCAGTGGAGCAAGGAGGATGCTGATTTTTGGCAATTCCCCCTCTCCCTAAGAGCTACCTGTACATTCTTCCATGCTGTTCTGAAGGGTCCTCAACTCTCCTGAAATTTTGAGGGGGTGCATACGGAGCTGCAGAGGGGAAGAGGAACTGCCAAACTTCCCATTCCACTGATGGAAGTCTTCACTGGATCAAGGAAACTTCCATCAACAGAGGGACACCAGTTGGATACAACCCGTTATTTGTGGGTGGAAGGACATCCGAGAGAGAGAGAGAGAGAGAGAGAGAGAGAGAGAGAGAGAGAGAGAGAGAGAGAGAGAGAGGCTTCATCACACCACTGTTATGCTCCACAATCCCAGCGAGTTCAATGCAATCGGCTCACATGATGCTTGCCCTAAAATCTGCATTCATGGTGAAGAACTCCGATGTGCCCTGAGAATAGCATGAGGGACAGCACGAGATCAAACTTCCCGCAAGTCTGGCGGGGCAGGCTGGCACCCTGTTGGCATTGAAGGCTCTGAAGAAAGGCCATGTTTCACCCCCCACCCCCAGCCTCGATTGACAGCGAGTGTGTGATGGAGCAGAACCACCACCACCACAGGTTTCTTCCGCTATGGGATAGTTCAATGGAAAATGGGAAGGTGTGATGACCCTAAGAGAGAATGAAGCTCCAGACACTAAGAAGGCCTTCTTCTGAGTCCCTGCCAAATGCATGTCAGATATTGGCAGGACAGAAGAAGGTCCGCTTTGAAAGATTTCAGCATCTGGGCAGGCCCAGATGAGAGAAGGCAGTCTTTCAAATAACCTGATGCCAAGCCATATAGGGCTTTAAAGAGTGAAACCAGCACTTTGAATTGTGTCTGGAAATGAATAATCAGTCAGCGAAGCTGTTGTAATATGGGAGTCACATGCTGTCTATAACTGGCCAGGGTGTGGCTGTGGCTTTCTAAATCCACTGAAGTTTCCCAACACTCTTCAATGCCAGTCTCACATGCACACCTTTGTCAATACTGTGGGATAATTCTCATGAGGGTATAAAGCAATTTAAGTCAATCTCTGCTGGCCATGAATATCAGTCTCCAGGACATGGCACAGCGTAGTGTTGGGAATCCTCTGACCTTCAAGACCTTAGGGTGGACAATCTCACAAACCCCGAATCTGAACCCCGCCTCGGATCCAAACCACGAACCCTTCCTGATCTGGATCTGAACTGTTTCAGGTGAAGTCCGAGGCAGCCTGAAGCCTAAGCCAATTGGCTCCGAAGCTTCGGGCCACCTTGGCCCTTCAGAGGTGCCCCCCCTCAGTCTCCTTACCTGCCTATGCTGTCTGCTGCTGCCGTCTTTGCGTCCGTCTGAGCAGGTAAGTGGGGAAGGGGGGCTTACCTGGTGCCTCTGCCATCCGTGATGGCAGACGGCGGAGGCACCAGGTAAGTGGGGACAGTTTTCTGCAGCCGGCACCCAGAAAACGCCTCGGAGTGGCCAAATTTCACCTCAGCTTTGGCGCCAAGACGGGTCGGGAACTCCCCGAGGCTTATCAGGGGTCTGCACAACCCTAATATACATCTCTCCTCAGAAGGAAATCACATTCTCTTCAAAGAGACTTACTCCTGAGAAAGTCAACATGTTGCTTTTGGGATAACTTTTTTTTTAAAAAAATCCCAAGTGCATCATTGCACCTGCAAATAATGAATGTCAAAAAAGGTGAGTGTGTTTAGGGGGGTGGGGGAGAGCAAACTTGTTGATGTTCCCAGACAGAGAAGTTATAAGTTATTAACCCATTCCTGCAATGCTGCTTCCCCTCCACTTGAAAATTTTGTGAACCGCCCTAGAGAGCTTTGGCTATTGAGTGGTATAGAAATGCAATAAATAAATAAATAAGTTTGGAATGTCATTTCTTTCAAGTCTTCCTGATTCTCTCCATTGTCCTTTTTATTTTTCCTCAAGGAATAACTAGCTGAAAAAATGCCAATAAACATGTCTACTCAGAAGTAAATCACATTCTCATCAGTGAGGCTTACTCCTGAGAAAGTCAGCATGTTGCCTTTGGGAATAAGTTTTTTAAAAACAAACAAAACTCCACTCTTCTGAACAAAAAAGGAGGGGGGAGTAAGGAAACTTGATGTCCTGAAGACTTCATCTACATAGCCAAATTAATGTGGCTTAAGATTACTTTTGTCCCACAAAAGCGTGATTTATATCAAGTAGAGTGACCATATGAAAGGGAGGACAGGGCTCCTGTATCTTTAACAATTGTATTGGAAAGGGAATTTCAGCAGGTGTCATTTGTATGCATGCAGCACCTGGTGAAATTCCCTCTTCATCACAAAAGTTAAAGCTGCAGGAGCCCTGCCATCTTGACCAGATACCAAATAATTAGCATTATTTACAAAGATGGGTGGTGTTAGTGAAGGAACATTTTTTGAAAGGCAGGCATTTTCTTCTACGTCTTGCAAAATAGTGAGTGATGCTAGCAGTCAGTATAATGCAGGAAATGCTAAATTTCCTCAGAAAGTAATCTCCACGTGGAATACATTGTCTTGCTTAGTCACAAAACCAGAGACTTTAGTTTTATCAACGGGAAACTTAGATTGGTGAGTATTCATCTATTTCCCCCTCATTATAACCAATAAATGTAAAAAGGATAATAATGTGTTTTAATCAAGAAGCAGCTCAGAAATAGTAGTCTGCTGCTAGCATATAACGGTTGCAGCTCGTACAAAACTATTTTTTTGAATAGGAACGAGAAATTCATTTGGATTTGTAACCAATAGGGGGAGGCTTTACTGAAAAAGAAAAGCATAATGGAAATGTTTTATATGCCTAGTATGAAAAGAGGTAATTTGAGTGGGGTGGTCCTCTGAGGGGACTATTCTTGTTTTAAAAACCCACTAACTAATCTATAAAATCAGTGATATGCCACACAGTTCAGGGTGTTTGTACTATCATGGTTCTAAGGAAGAAGTTTCCCAAATCAGGTGGTTTGTCTGTCAACACAACGTATAGTTCCTCTAGAATAAGGTGACTCATTTATCATAATTTATAACCATGGGGTGAATTTGAGTTAGTTAAGGATGACAAGACCTGGACCCTGGACCTCTGCTTAGCTATCTTCTACCTGGTTGGGGTGGGGGAACTTATTCTAACTATAAAGGCTGCTGAAGACCTGAAAGACCTGGACTCTGTTCCTCTGCCTGGCTCTCCTTCACCTGGCCTGGAGGGCAGGGCGCCACTAAAGCTAGCTACAAAGACTGCTCCTGATGCTGAAGGTACATCAAGATAGGGTCTTGTTTAGGCTTGGTAGCTGGGGTGACCCTTAGCTTTAGAGGAGATAAATAATTTTTATTCCTATTGCAATTGTTTGTATTTCAGTTTTATTAGTGGATTGTTTAATTTTTGGTGAGATTTTTTAGCCTATTTGTATCCTTATTCAAATTTTGTTATGATTTGCAATTGTTCATTATCTGGAAATGTTGCTGCATTTTTGGCATTTTTCTGGATGTTTCTATAAGCCACTTTGAGCATGGGTTTACCATGGAAAAGCAGCATAGAAATAAAAAGATGATGATGTGACTATACACATTCATAGCCTATTCCTAAACAGTTACTTGGGAGTAAGTTATGTTAATTTCTTATTGCTGGGATCACAGCCTACAAATGCGGTAGGAATACAGATGTTCTCTCCTTCATAGCCAGTCTCCCCATATCCTTTTGTCACTTTCTTAGACTCCGACCATGCCAAGGAGACAAAATTCTACCAATGTTTCAGAGAAGGAACGGACCCTGGTGTTCAAAAAAGAAGGTTGATGAGTTTCTCCATCCCTGGTCTTATGTTTTTCTCACTAGGAGAGGGAGGCTATAGAGATGGGGGCTGTGCGGGAATTGAGGATAGTGAAAAGAGGGAGATGGCATCTGAACTAGGAACAGAAATGGAAAGGACAGGTGAGAAGGACAGGTCAAGGGCAATGGGAGGAAGAAGGGCTGGAGCCCTCCCACTCCCCTCCTCCAAATATTTCATGGCCCTTTAGCTCATTAATAATAAAGAGAAATGAGGGTAACACTTTCTATTCAACCAATGCGTGAGATGCAGAATTTTTGTTGGTGAAACTGCAAGCTCCAACATTGGAAGGTCTTTTTTTTTCAACCACAAACGCAGAAAACAATGTTACAATTGGGTGGTCACGTTAGTACTCCAGATAACTACTACATCGCACACGAAGCTGCGGAAGGAAAGATTCAGTTCAGTTATGATTAAGCTAGGCTTACTGACTCTGCCACTCAAAAGGAATTGTGATTTACAGGGTTACTAATCAAGGCAGTGTTGCTGAATACCTGCGTAACATCAGTTCTCACTGACACTCGGCAGCTTTTCCAACATTATAAAAATGCATCGTGGGAAATCTTTGCCTTGTTTCCTAGCAAGTTTCTGGTTGTTACTCAAGTCCTGAGACCAGGGGCTCGTCGACATGGGCACATTGCCCCAGGGTAGCTTTGGAGTGGCAGCTGGTGATCTACAAGACGCAGCTGCTACTCCAAAGGGATCCAGGGGCAAAGCCCCAAAGCTCCGTGCTTAAAAACCGGGTACTTACGCTGTCTTTTTTTAGCTCGGAGCCTTTTTAAGAAAAAAAAAAAAGAAAGTGGGAAGGGGGACGGTCAGGGAGCTCTGGGCTCCACAGTGATACATTTTAAAGAATGGGGGTGGGGAGGAGAGGAACAGGGCAGCATGGAGTCAGCAGCCACTGCTGGGAGCAGGGAGGAACAGGGAAGCCAGCCCTCTTCCCTCTGAGCTTGCTCTGACTGCCTCATTCCTCCCCACTTGTTTCCCCCCATATGGCAGATTGTTTTGTTTTATTCTATACAGCACCATTAACATTGATGGCGCTTTATAAATAATAATTATTAATACGCATGCTATAATAATAATAATAATAATAATAATAATAATAATAATAATATAATATACACTTTTCCCATTAAACCCCCCCACTTACCAGAGAAGAGGGGGGTGGATGCTCCGAGGCACCTCTAGAAACCCTCAACTGCGCTCCTTCCCATATAGACGCTGGGAAGGAGTGTCAATGTGGCTGTGCCCCGGCTTGCGCTGCTAGGTGCAGCGTTACAGAAGCTGTATAAACGAGGGCCTGAAGGGTTGAACCTCTTGGGAGCTGCATTCCAGGGGTGAATAAGCCTTAAGAGAGCTATTTCAGCCTTTTAGAATGGGAGAAAAACTGCACAAAAGCCAGGAAAACACCACTATCAGTGGTCCTGGCAATGTGGAGGGCCATCTTGACAATCCTGGAGGGTCCGTTTGTCACCCCAGGAATGCTGGATTTGCCACCCGTGCTGAGATTTTGCACCTCTGCCTTTCACTGTACACCTGAGACACAAAGGATGCAAAAGGTGAGTTGGAACAGACCAAACCAGAAACTTACTGACATCATGCAATGAAGTCATAGAGTTATGGATGCCTATTGATATGGCTTGTGTTTCTCTGGCACACGAGTCAGAAAACCCCAGAAAATATGGGTTATTCCAGGCAGAGAGTTCCTAGCACTACCAGTCAAAAGGCATTGTGCAGCCATTCCATCTTTCCCTCCTTAATGGAAAAAAGAAGGAAGTTGTAGTGGGGAAATATGAGGGAGTTACACATTGAAGATGTCCTCTTGTAAAACAGACCTCTTGTAAAATTCCATTAACAAGGCATAGCGAATCCATAAAAAACCTCTCTTCTGAAAGCACCCTTAGCTTAACTGACCTTGGATCTATGAATCCATTCACTGCTTAAAGAGTGTGTGTATTACCAACCCGTCAGTATAGATTTTGAAGATTTTAACACTCTTTTCTTTTAATGGATTATATTTGACTTTAAAAATCAACTCAACATTATTAGAAAACTTATATCTGTTCCCCCCCTCATCAGTTTAGAATATAAAATATTACAGTATGGAATTTAGAATATCAGAGTCAAAGACAAAACACAATGACAAATATCCATTTTACAAAAGATCCAGATTTAAAAAGATCTGTTGATATTAATTTCTGCCAAATAGGGTCAGCTTGAGTTGCTTGCGGTTCTTATTGCTGGAAAGAAAGCCACAGAAGTTTCGTCCTGAAATGCAAATATTGGTTAGCTTAAGAAACAGACAAAAAGGAAATTCTATTTTTAAGTAACTTTTTTCATCAACGTTTGAACAGCGGGGAGGAAGCGGGCACATCTGTTTGTCCTGCATGCCCATTTTTCTCAGGAAGGGGGGAAGTTTTAGTCAAGATTCCAGCTGATTAATCTAGCCACCCAATAGATTTATGTACTAACATTTGTGCCTGTTATTTTTCATAACCTCCCAAGGGTACTGCACTTTGATGTAAGAGATCTGAAATCAAAGCCTTGCTGAATCATGAACCCAGCTTTATAGGCAAATCATGGGTTTTTTAGGCCAGAACTAGATGTTAGGCAATAAACCTGAGATTACCAACTCCATGTTTCCTGCTAACATTCATTTTAGAATGTGAGGCATTTCATAGAATCATAGAATAGCAGAGTTGGAAGGGGCCTACAAGGCCATCGAGTCCAACCCCCTGCTCAGTGCAGGAATCCACCCTAAAGCATCCCCGACAGATGGTTGTCCAGCTGCCTCTTGAAGGCCTCTAGTGTGGGAGAGCCCACAACCTCCCTAGGTAACTGATTCCATTGTCGTACTGCTCTAACAGTCAGGAAGTTTTTCCTGTTGTCCAGCTGGAATCTGGCTTCCTTTAACTTAAGCCCGTTATTCCATGTCCTGCTCTCTGGGAGGATCGAGAAGAGATCCTGGCCCTCCTCTGTGTGACAACCTTTTAAGTATTTGAAGAGTGCTCTCATGTCTCCCCTAAATCTTCTCTTCTCCAGGCTAAACATGCCCAGTTCTTTCAGTCTCTCTTCATAGGGCTTTGTTTCCAGACCCCTGATCATCCTGGTTGCCCTCCTCTGAACACGCTCCAGCTTGTCTGCGTCCTTCTTGAATTGTGGAGCCCAGAACTGGACGCAATACTCTAGATGAGGCCTAACCAGGGCCGAATAGAGAGGAACCAGTACCTCACGTGATTTGGAAGCTATACTTCTATTAATGCAGCCCAAAATAGCATTTGCCTTTCTTGCAGCCATATCGCAGGAGAAAGTCAGAAGATGTTGTTAAGTATATGAAAAGAAATACTTGCTTAGTCATTAAAATTGTGTGTGTATGGCTATCTCAGGGTTAAACAGAGAAAGACTATCTGTGGGTAATTACCTTGAGATAGAGGCTGTTCTGGGAACCTTGCCAAGATTCTAAGTTAGCCTCATCACAGCTGTATGTAATGTAGATAAGAATTGTGTAGATCTGTATATAGTTTCTCACCTGTGTAAAATGGAACTGATCACTGCTTACTGATCACTGCTCTCTGATCACTGCTCTCTGTGTATGCCTCAGTGTGCTGATCTGAACTGATCTGAATTGGACTGCACAGAAGCCTGAAGGAAATAAACCAGCTCTGCTGTGTAAGACCTGCGTGATGTGTGTTTGTTTCTGAGCACAAACAGAGTTCCAGAGAGAGAGAAAAGTTCTGGCACAATAACCCAACAAAGGTTATGGGCCCAGTCAAATCCAGTCTAGCCTAGACCAGCCTACGCCAGGCAGAAGAACCAGAACTTGGTGGGAACGGTGCAGTATCAGAACCAGGAGTCTGCTAAAACAGAAAACTGTTGATGAAGGAAGACATCAAGCTAAAGCCAGTGCTGCAAAGTGAGGAAGAATCTCAGTCGGCTGACTCTGAGGAGGACTCTGAGCAGGAAGACGGTGAGATACAAATTCCTAAAGCAGAGGAAATGGCAGGAGCTAATATGTCTGGTTTGCATCAATTGTTGGAAAAGCTGAATGACTCTAACTATGCATTATGGTCTTACAAAATGCAAATGTATCTGATTCAGGCTGAACTGTGGTATGTAGTCACAGAGGATCCACCAGATAGAGCAGATCCACAGAATGCTAAATGGTTTAAGGACGATGCAAAAGCAATGGCAGTTATTGCATTAGCTGTGGAAGACTCTCAAATTTCCTTCATTCAGTTTTTGAATACATCAAAAGAGTGCTGGAATGCGCTACAAGCTGTATATCAAAGAGAAACAGCGGGCAGTAAAGTAATTCTAACCCGGAAGCTGTATGGAATGAAGCTGAAACTAGGGGAGTCTATGTCAAACCATTTGAAAAGCATGAGAGAAATCTTCAATCAACTCAGGGCACGAGGGATGGAGTTTACAACTATACACCAAGTCTATGTGATTTTGTCAAGTCTTGATTCATCGTACGACGCGGTTGTCACCATGATGGAAAGTCAAGAGGAGAAAAATTTAACCCTCGAGTATGTAGCTGGAAAACTACTGGAAACCTATGAAAGAAGACAAGCTTCAAAACAACAGAGCTTTAAACATCCTGTGGCTGAATTTCAACAAAGCCATAAAACTTCTGATGTGGTGGCTGCATTAAAGGCAAGGAAATGCTTTAACTGTGGTTCCACAGAACACTTAAGGCGGGATTGCAACAACAACAAGAAGAAAAAGCAGTCAACAGCAAAGTGGAGAGAAGAAAACAACATGAATGAAGCTGAATCAACAAAGAAGTGTCTTCTAGCAAGAGTCAAAGAAACAATGAATCCTTGGTTTTTGGACTCTGGGGCTTCAATAAGTATGGCAAAAGACAAACTTTCATTTGTAACCTTGGAAACTTCTACTTCAGAGCAAAAGTGTGTTACCCTTGCAAATGGAACAAAAATCCAGATATGTGGTGTGGGTAATGTATATTTTGATTGTCTGGGAGTTGAACTACAAAGTGTTTTATATGTACCAGAATTAGAAACAAACCTTCTAAGTGTGTTTCAGTTAACAGAAATGGGATATGAGGTTTGTTTTACTGAAGAAAATTGTACTATAAAACAGGGAAACAAGGTGTGTGTGCAGGGAATAATGAAAGATTCTTTGTATGTGATTAATACTTGTACAAAAAATGAAGTTGTAGCCAGCAAAGTCACAACAAAAACAATAGCCAATTGCAAACCACACCAAGAGTGTATCCATTTAACTCATAAAAGGTTTGGTCATGCTAACTATGAAATAATTTCTAAGATTCCAGAATTGTGTGAAGGGGTGAAAATCAAACCATGTTCTAACTATGTAGAATGTAATGTATGCAGTGAAACCAAGTGTCATAAGTCAAACATTCCAAAACATAGTGAGAGAACAACAAAAAGAATTTTTGAATTAATTCATGCAGATCTTGCAGGTCCTTTTGAGACAAGTCAAGGAGGAAACAGATTTTTCTTGTCTATTGTTGATGATTACAGTAGATTTGGATTTGTGTATGTGTTAAAACAGAAGAGTGAAACTTTTGGAAAGTTTAAAGCCTTTGTTAAGTGGAGTAAAAATAGATTTAAAGAACCTATAGCTAATCTAAGAATGGACCGGGGAGGTGAATTTCTTAGCAACCAATTTAAAAAATTCCTCAGTGATGAGGGTATACAACATAACCTTACTGCTCCATATTCACCATTTCAAAATGGAGTTGCAGAAAGGAAAAACAGAACCTTGCAGAACATGTTAAGAGCTCTATTGAAAGAGTCAGGATTGTCTAATCTGTTCTGGGCAGAAGCTTTGTCCACCTCAAATTATTTGTTAAACAGGCTTTACCACTCTGTACATGAAAAAACTCCATATGAAATGTTTTACAAAAGAAAACCTAGAGTGTCACATATAAGGGTTTTTGGAAGTAAATGTTTTGCTCATATTCAGAAAGAAAACAGACCAGGAAAACTAGCTCAGAGAGGTTTGGAATGTAAACTGTTGGGATATGATACACAAACAAAAGGCTATCGTTTGTGGTCTCCATATCACAAAAGTGTAATTGTGAGCAGAGATGTGGTTTTTCATGAACAAATGCAGGAAACAAAACAGTATGTAAGTTTGCCTGTAGAACAGAAAGCTGTAGAAACAGAAGAAATTCCTGAACAATCTCAGCAAGAGAGGGAGGGGGAAGAAACTGTAAAGGAGGAAACTATGCCTGTAACTATGCCAAGACGATCAGAAAGGGAACGCAAAGCTCCAATTCGCTATTCAGATGAATACCAAAGCAAACAGGTTTCTCATAGAGCTTTACTAATAGCCTATGAACCTACTTCATTTGAGGAAATTCAGGAAATGGAACCTACAGAAGCTCAGGGCTGGCATGAAGCAATGTCAGAGGAAATCAGAGCAATGGAAAAAAATGAAACGTGGGAGCTAGTACCTTTACCTGAAGGTCGTAAAGCCATTACCTGTAAATGGGTATTCAAAGTAAAACAAAATGAGAAAGGACAGGTGGAACGTTACAGAGCAAGATTGGTAGCAAGAGGATTTGCTCAAAAATATCTAATAGATTTTGAAGAAGTTTATGCACCTACAACAAAATACTCAAGTGTAAAACTTTTGTTAAAAATTGCAGCAGAAAAACAATTGAATGTATTTCATTTTGACATCAAAACAGCTTTCTTATATGGAGATTTAACTGAGGAAATTTACATGACTCAACCAAAAGGTTTTGTTAAAAATCCAGGGTTAGTTTGTAAATTGAAAAAATCCATATATGGTTTGAGGCAAGCAGCAAGGTGTTGGAATAAGAAACTGGACAATGTATTGATCAAAATGGGTTTTAAACAAAGCAAAGCTGATCATTGTTTGTACACAAAACAGGATGGTTCAAATGTAGTGTATTTGCTGATTTATGTAGATGATTTGTTACTGGTTTTTAATGAAGAAGAACAGAAAAACACATTTGTAAACCAGCTGCAAAGACATTTTGAGTTAAAAGACCTTGGTTCAGTGAAAAGTTATTTGGGAATGCAAATTTCAAAAGATTCTAACACAGGGTCATTTCTGATTGAACAAAGTGGCAAAATTAAAAAATTGCTGGAAGAACACAGCATGGAGAATTGTAAAATTGTTGCCACTCCTATGGTCACTGATTTTCAAAGTCAGACAGACAGTACTGAAATGGAAGACATACAGAAATATCAGAGTGTGATTGGAAGTTTACTTTATCTAGCAAACCTAAGTAGACCAGATATTACATTTGCTGTAAATCTTTTAAGCAGAAAAATGACAAAACCTTCTGTAACTGATTGGACAGCTGTAAAACGTGTATTGAGATATCTAAAAGGTACAATCAATCACAAATTGGAAATATCTACACACAAAGATGGAAATTTCTGTGTTTATGCAGATGCTGACTGGGCTAACGCAATTGACAGAAAGTCTACCAGTGGAGCAGCATTCTTTTACAATCAATCTTTGATTGATTGGTATACAAGAAAACAAAATTGTGTAGCAACCTCTAGTGCAGAAGCAGAATATATCAGTTTATCTCTGGCTTGTAATGAGATTGAGTGGTATAAACAATTATTTGCTGATCTAAGGTTGGAAATTGAGACACCAGTAACCATATTTGAGGATAATCAGGCATGTATTAGTATGGCTACATCTGAAAAGTGTAAACCAAGAACTAAACATGTGGATGTTCGTTATTCTCATGTGAAAGATATAATTCAGAAGGGCTGGATTAAGCTTGAATATTGTCCATCTGAAATGATGTTGGCTGATTTATTCACAAAACCAGTATCAATGGTAAAACACAAAGAGATGCTTTTAAAGCTGGGTCTCAGATTGTAACACAATTTAAACAACATGCGCAAGAGGAGGACTGTTAAGTATATGAAAAGAAATACTTGCTTAGTCATTAAAATTGTGTGTGTATGGCTATCTCAGGGTTAAACAGAGAAAGACTATCTGTGGGTAATTACCTTGAGATAGAGGCTGTTCTGGGAACCTTGCCAAGATTCTAAGTTAGCCTCATCACAGCTGTATGTAATGTAGATAAGAATTGTGTAGATCTGTATATAGTTTCTCACCTGTGTAAAATGGAACTGATCACTGCTTACTGATCACTGCTCTCTGATCACTGCTCTCTGTGTATGCCTCAGTGTGCTGATCTGAACTGATCTGAATTGGACTGCACAGAAGCCTGAAGGAAATAAACCAGCTCTGCTGTGTAAGACCTGCGTGATGTGTGTTTGTTTCTGAGCACAAACAGAGTTCCAGAGAGAGAGAAAAGTTCTGGCACAATAACCCAACAGATGTTCAGTTATATATATTCCTTCCTGCTCATTTTCACCTCACCTCATCACACACATGCACCCCAGTTTCAGAGTTTCACTGGGGGGGGGGTAGTTGGCTGGTGGGGAGGGAGGACATAGTAGGGGAAGAAGTTAAGTCCCCCCCCCGCCGCTTGTTACTTCTTCCTTGCAAACCTACAATAATAGCATGTATGTATGTTGCTATTATTGACTTATTTGAATCATTGCTTTATCATGTGTCTGACTTGTTTCTCAATCCTGTGTGCCAAAGCCTGTTTGGCTAGTGTATAATATATTCATAGCCAAAGCTCTCCGGAAGGTTTACAAAGATTAAAAAGATTAGATTAAAAAGACTGAACATTAAAATTAGTATACAAAATTTAAAAACAAAAACAGCTAACATTTAAAACAATTTTTAAACACTCAGCCAGGCCAAAGCTCGTTTTGGAGTCAGTTAACTCAACATATTCTGTTAAATGCTTGGGAGAAAAGGAAAGTCTTAATCTGGCGCCAAAAAGATAACAATGTTGGCGCCAGGCGGGCCTCATCGGGGAGATCGTTCCATAATTGGGGGCCACCACAGAAAAGGCCTCCCTCCAAGCTTGAGTTGAGTCAAATTCCTCTCTTCTTCTGAAACTGTCGAAAGTATGTTTTTATATCAGTAACTTGTGGCCAGCCTGTTTCCACAACTGCTTATCTTATACACACCCAACTGCTTATTATTTTTTATAGTATGGTTTCTGAGAAAACCGAAAAACAGTTTGGGGTATTTCTTGAACTGCTGCTCCAAGGTCTACACATCTCCGTTCAGTGATTCGATTTATACTTGAATTACCAGACTGTTTCAGGATCCAGGAGAGGTTTTGGTACCAAAGCCCTTGAGTTCTCACTTTCGGTGCCGCAGTTTACCAATTATAAGGTAAGTGGCACTAACATTGAAACTATAAAAAACATGCCTTGACTACCGCAAAAATCTATTTTTCATTTACAAAAATTCCATTTTACAGTATGTTTGGTGTGTAAATGAAATATAGGTTGCAATCTTATGTACCTGTTGAACACAATGGGACTTACTTATGAGTAAATATATGTACGTTTGTGCTGGTAAAGTGCTTAAGCCCCATTGGTTTCAATGGACCTGCTCTAAACTAATACACTGTGTCTCCAAACACAGTGTATTAACTTCCTCACCTTTCCAGTAATATGTGCCCCATCTATACCTGGGAAGGCATTCAGGGGAAGAAGGTGATCAGACCATATATGTTAATATTCATTTGTTTCTCATTTTTGTCAGTGTTTTCATCTTTCTTGGCAGTATTTCTCCTGTTGGGCAATCCCCATGAGCAGACAAAATATTCAGCATTACATTATCACTGATTTTAAAGAATATTTACATGTTCGAATACAGGTTGAGGGTTTTGTTTTGCTGTGATGATATTCTCGATCATGTTCATAAATTATTCTTCCCCAGGGAAAAAGGAAGATGGACACTACTACTTGGATGCCAGATGTTGAGGAAAGCACAAGTTTTGACTACACTGGAATAGTAACACCATTCCAAAACAAACATGTCACAGCATTCATTTCCAAATTTGTGCCACCACTTTACTCTTTGGTGTTCATATTTGGCCTGGTGGGCAATGCTTTGGTTGTGCTGATCCTCATCCGATTCAAGAAACTCAAGAGCATGACCGATATCTACTTGCTCAATTTAGCAATCTCTGACTTGCTTTTCATTTTCTCGCTTCCATTTTGGGCGTATAATGCAACAGTCTCCAGGTGGATGTATGGAGATGCCATGTGCAAAATCCTCTATGGAATCTATCGTGTAGGCTTCTACAGTGGAAGCTTCTTCATCATCCTTTTGACCATCGACCGGTACTTGGCAATTGTTCATGCAGTGTTTGCACTGAGAGCTAGGACAGTCTTCCACGGCGCTTTCTCAAGCATCGTCACGTGGCTTGTGGCGTTTTTAGCCTCTGTACCAGCATTCGTTTTTAAACGTGTTCAAGAGGAATATGAGGGCAACATCAAATGCCGCTCTCTTTATCCCAATGGAAAGGAAAGAGAATGGAAGCAAGTTGTAACTTTAATGATGTTCATTTTGGGCATAGCCATTCCATGGGTCATTATGGTCTTCTGCTATGTTCAGATTATAATGGTTTTGACTAAGAGTAGGAATGTGAGAAAGCAGAAGGCTGTCAGGCTTATTTTTGTAATCATGATTGTGTATTTCATCTTATGGATGCCATACAACATAGTCAATTTGCTGCACACCTATCAAAATTCAATGTTGTCTGGTAGCTTGAACAATGGTAGTTCCTATCTAGATGTAGCTGTCGACGTGACAGAAATCATTTCCATGGTCCACTGCTGTCTCAACCCTGTGATCTATGCCTTTGTGGGGGAAAAATTCAGGAAATATCTCCTAATACTTTTCCAAAAGCATATATCAGTTTACTTGTGTAAGCTCTGTCCAGGTCGGGATCGTCCTTATTTAGAACGGACTACTTCGACCTCTATAAGTACAACAGAGCATGATATTTCTACTGGTTTGTGAAGTGCTTTCCAGCTCTCTGTGTGTTTATGTCTTCTTTTCTTGAACAGTTTTCATTATTAGTGTGACTGAGTTACACCAGATTGCTAAAAGGGAGAGAAAGACAATAAAGTGAATGCATTTGAGGAACCTATGAACTTTGGAGGGAAGCCCCTTCCTCCTAAGAACTGCCAAGAGAAGAGAAAAGGAAGATTACAACAGACACAGGCAGGATCTACACTTTATAACGGTATTGACAACTGTTGGGGCCAATGTTATATCCAGTGTTATATCCTGCTTGAGGGAGATCTGGCCATATTCTGAACAACCCCATTCCCCAATACCTACTCTAATATATGTTGCAAAATCTCTCACACATATCCTGGGGAAACTACTGAGCATGCACACATGTATGTATGTATGTATAAATAAATACCAAACTCTAGCTTTGGAAATTAAATGTGCTTTAGAGTATCTTTCTAAATATAAGATGCAGACATTGAATCGAAGTACTCTGAAACTCAGGAAGCTCACCGCTGACGTGTCTTCTGGATATGTAATCGGTATAGAACATTTGAAGCTGGATCATCAGGAGCATTGATAAGGATGTTAGACTCTGGATTTGGTGAGGACTGGACAGGACTAGATGCTGAGGCCCTAAAGCCATATCAAGATACAGAGGACCTATACCCAAAAAATAAAGAGAAAATGTGAATTATATTGTAATACATGAAAGGGTACTACCCAGCATTAGTGGGTGCTTGGAGTTAAACAGTGTTAGTTAGCCTTCTCTGTGGATGGGTATAAAAGCACTAATAAAGTAAATTGATTTGAACTTCTAAACTGGCTCTAGCTTGCATTTATTGCCTCCAATACTAAATGTTGTGTTGCCATGCTTTCTCTATATAAGTCAATTCTACTGTAAGTCACACCAGACTTGCCAACATATTTAAGGTAAAGTGATTTTGTTTTAGTTACCTTACATCTTAGTTATCACCAACACATTTAGGGCCCCTCTTATTGGCTTACTTGGCCTGTTCCTAAATCTGGCACTGGGACTGGATAATGAATGGCGTTATACACTCAGTCCTTCTTCAAAGGCTGACAAGTTCAAGCGTCAGCATTTACTTAACTTTGTCTTCCTGTGGATGAAGTGATCATTGGAGACATATTATTAAACATTTGTTAGATGCCTTTCTAAAACAAAAAAACAGAACAAGGCGACTTACAAAATGTTTAAACATAGAGAAATTTGAAACAATTCATGAAACTATCTTTTCCAGGAACCTTCACAGTTAGTCTGGTATAAACGCTTTATCATGTTGGAATCCTGGAACGGATCCTGGTTATGTTTCCATTGATTTGCTAATTGCTGAGGAGCTGGAAGAAACAGAAGACTCAGCAGAAAACTTAAAGGTCAACTTTACACCTGGACCTTGATGTCATAATTGAATAATTGGTAAACTGATTGTCTTCAATTAAGGGTTGCAAGAAGTTGCATCATTGTACAGGTAGTCTATAAAAGCAAATGTATTTCCATGTACATGTATCACTCACTCTATCACTCAAAATGAACCACTAAGAGATGTATCAGAGCTGTATTGACTGACCGTATGTAAGTATTTGTATCTGTGATTGCCATAACTAAATTATATTTTTATATGCCAGTAAAGGTTTGTTTAAACCTATTGAAAATCTCAGTCTTAATCTGTGTCTTTGCTGACTCTGCTGGAAACCGCTGTAATACTCTGCTACAAAGTTATTGGCCAGAAGCCTAGTCTGTGCAATAACTAATGAGGTTGGAAAATCTCCCATAAACCTCAATCATATAAAACCTCAACATATCAATGGTTAGTGTCATTATAGGTGAGGATCCTCAGTTTCTCTAATCTATGTTTGAAAACTATTAGTGTTACTGATCTCTGTACTACCTTTCAGAAGGTGGTTTGTTTATTAGTTCCTCAGGGAACACCTATATCCCCCATACATGCAAGCAATGGAGACATTCTGCTTTTTTAATCAACTGATATATTCTTACACTAAGGCTACATATTTAAAAAATCTGAAACTGCAGAATTCTTCACTCAGGGGGGGATCTACACTACTGCTTTAAAGCGCTTTACAACAGTTTTGACAACTGTTCAGGCCCAGGACACACTGCATATACAGGTTTCAAAACGTTTTCAAAGTGCTTTAAAGTGCTTTAAAAGCAGTAGTGTAGATCCCCCCTCAGTTTGTCAGCAATTGTAAAAAAGTTGGGGAAGTAGACTTCTATTTGACTTCCTTTTGTAGCTTTTTCTTACCCCTTATTTTCCTACCCCTTCTTTCATCTTCTTTTCTTACCACAAAAAAATCCATTAAGGAAGGAAAAACAGAATTGTTTTTGATTGGTCTCTCTGAAAGCACCCCAAATCAAATGTTGGATAAAATGTAATATCCCCTCACAATACAGGGCTCATGATAAGAAATGTTAGGAGATCTTTACATATTCTGGAATTTGGGGTGAGTATAAGTAAGCTTCAGTAAGTGTCAGGGTGGATTTGATTTAAATCACTACTCAGAAATACTCGATTTAATCATGTGACTCCCCCCCCCAAAGGGCACTCTATTCATTGAATTTTTTGAAACTTAGCACTTAAGAGGTAAGGGGTTGATTCTGTGTACATAGATTTGCAAAGGAACAATGGGATTGTGATCTCTGCAGACACAAATTCACAGTTTTGTGAACTGCAAAACCAAGCATCTGTGATAATATCTTCTAGATAGAAAAATTGCCCAATAACAGAAACCTCTGGAAGAGCATGACATTGTGAATGGATTAATGGAATTCATTTACCAAAAAATTTAAACATTGCATGAATATACAGCCTCATGCTACATCATTAAAAACTAATTATGTAGCATGAGGCTGTATATCCTTATTTCATGACAAATAACCTTTGGACTATAATGTATCTTAAATAGAAAAATATCTTTAGATAGATTTTTCCTCAAAAAGCATTTTATTAAAAAAAAATCCAATTTAAATAAAAAAAAAACCAGATTTGATTTTTTTTTAAAAAAAAATCATTGATTTTTATCCACCCTGGTAAGTGTAGGTATATGGAGGAAACTGGAGCTGGACAAACTTCCTAGAGTTACAGGCAGTGCCTATAAGCTCCATCACACCTTGGAAGAAACACTGGCTAATGCTGGCTACCCTCACTTCTCTGTGGACACTGAGTTACTTCCTGTTTTCAAACAGGAAGTAAACAAGGTGCACAAGGGCCATTCAGTCCCTCGTTGTGAACACGCTGCTTCTCCCACACACAGCAGGAAAGAGCAGCAACTTCAGTTTGAAAAAAATTCATAGTTTTTCTGGGTTTTCTTGCGGTGCAAGGAAGACCAGAAGGGGCAGAAGGCGTGCGAAAGGCAGACGATGTCATATGAGCTACCTCTAAGGAATCCATGAGTGGGTTGGCTATAGACTATACGCACACTAGCCGCCGTTCTGTAAACAGCAGATTAAACGAATATGCACATATGCGCATCCATATTAACTATTAAAAAAAATTAAAAATGGGAAAGGCAAAAGAGGGAACGACTGAGGAAAATGGAATGCCATTTTCACGTGTGCATCCAATTTAGCTTAGAAGGGGAAAAAATTACCTTTCGATAATCGCCAAGATAGACTGTGCGACAAAGAAGAACTAGCTCCATTGCCAAGCACACTTCAACGAGCACAACAACCCAAACAGGGAATTCTGGGATTTGAGAAAAGTTTTTTAAAAGGGGGGGGAGCAAGGGAGAACGTCACAAGCATCCCCCAAAGCCAGCCTCTAAGAAATGCCCACAAGGGACGGAAGGGACAGAAGTGTGAACCGCTCTGATGAAACGAAACGAAAGAAAAGGCGCATGAGGCAGTAAAGAAAGAGGCACCTCATTTAGGTACGTACTTAAAAAAGGCGCACTGAAGCGCCTTCACAACGATGTGTAGATCTGCTCATGGTCAAAGTAAGAAATTCTTTCTTCTCTCCAAAAGAAAGCAAACATGCAAACTGTGGCCCCAAAACTAGCAAAAAGATGTTATCCAACACTAGAGCTACACAAAACAGAACAGGAAGAACTGAAACCAATTTCAATTTTAGGAGTTGCTCCTTGCTTTAGCCTTCTTTATGAGTTTCCCAGGAAAAGGAATGACCGATAAGCTGCCACTAATCAGGTTGAACTTCTCGATAACCCTAGTCTGTTCACCTGCTTGGGAGTTGTAAGCAGTGCTGTACTGAAACCCTAAATGCCCTCTCACAAACTCTTCATTTCCCTAAGAAAGAGGCAGTTGCTTTTCTGCTGCTTTTGTTGGGATGTTGAGGGTGCAGGCAGGGCTTCAGTGCTTACCTCACTGTAAAGAGGGGGCTGAGGGGGTGTGTGTGTGTGTGTGTGTGTGTGTGTGTGTGTGTGTGTGTGTGTGTGTGTGTGTGTGTGTGCGCGCTCTTCCTCCCCCACCCTGTTCTGTCCTTGCAGCCTCTTGGGCTGCTTGGACCGCCCCCTAGAGGAATTAGTCAGGGCTTTAACAGGCTTGTGCTTACTTATTGAGAAACGCAGGCTTTTATGTATGCAAAGTGGGCTGTTTCTTACCAGACAGCCTTTACCGTAGCAATAGCTACTTACGAAAAGTAACTTAACCACTTCCAATCAGAATGTTCCCCCCCCCCCCCCCAGTCACAGAAGCTATACAAATTGGAACCGACAGGCTGTGTGCTTAAGCAGTTCACAAATACAACATATAACATATAATAGTGACCCAATCTTATCTAGCTGGTGTAATATGAATGACATATCCAGATTTAGTGCCATGTTTACCAGCATTTTGTGCTTGCTGATTCCCCCCCCCCCCCCCCGCCCTCAGTCTGCTAGGAAATAGCCTTGTCTTGTGGCTCATGCTCAAATGCAGTAACTTTTCATCCTTAACAAACTTCATCTTGAACCTTTGCATTACTGATTTGGCCTTTTCTTTCAAGCTGCCTTTCTGGATTGTGTACCATTAGCATGGATGAATTTGGGGGGATTTTCTCTGAGAGGCTGTGAGTGCCATCTTCTGTATCAGCTACTATGGTGGTGTGATCTTTTTAACCATCACGACTATCCTCTGGCACCTGGCTGGCAGATCCCTTGTCAACATTGAGAACTTAGATAAGGAGCATGTAGCATGTTAGTGAGCATGGCGATTTGGACCAGCAGCATCTTAGCTGTGGTCCCTGAAATTATCTATAGTTAGGGATTTTGGAGGAATCCACAATGGAACAAAATGAATTTGGATTTTTATGAATCTGACACATGGATGCTGCTGACTTGTAGAACTTTTTTTTAACCTCCATGAATTGTGCACATTTTTCATTGTAGATAAATATGGCCAAAAAAACCTCTGGCCAAATAAGCACATCTCCCCCACAGGCTAAAGCATTTGTGGGGGGGGGGGGGATTTGCACATTTCCATACTAGTTTGCATTTGTGCTAACACAAATTTGTGCAAATTTGGACACCCCCACCCCCAAATCCAATTCTGTGAATGGGTGGCCTAGAATTTTCTAGCCCTAGAATGCCTTCTTCACATATGGGCCCGTATGAGGATGCTTCCGTGTACTGATGCAAAAGCTCAGAGCAAGAACCTGAATGGCACAGCCAACCTTAAGGGGATGGGATGGGGATAAATACTCATGACAATTTTTCCATTGCTTTGCCAGAGAGGATTTGGGTGGGAGTGGCTGTCTGGTAGGAAAGCACAGAAGGACCAAGAAGAGGACAGAGAATGCCGCCTATCCTGAATAATCTTGGTTGTGTATGGATACATGGTAATTTCTATACTTGATTTGAGTGTCATTTTATTTTGAGAATCTTTTGCAAAAGTTGTAATTACAAGCCCTCCCACTGAGATGTGAGACAATAATGAGCTCTATTGTGCAATTCAGCCAGCTTGAGAATCCATGGTTTGTTGTTGGGTTTTTCAGGGTTAACAAACCACATTGCATGGTTAACAATCCACCCTGCAGAAAATGGTTTCAGACAACATGCTAACCCATGGTTCAATAAACAACCCATACTCAACCACTAAGTATGAGTTAGTATGTTGTGTGTGCACTCCCAATGTGAACACAGAGTTGGATGGGGATCTTGTAGGCATTTAGTCCAACCTCCCTGTTCAATGCAAGAAATTTAAGAGCTGGAACAAACCCAAGAGAAGGCAGTCCAGCCTCCGACTGAATATGTCCAATGAGGAAATAGCCCACCACCCCTCTAGGCAGTGGGTCTATTGTCAAACTGCTCTTACCATCTGAAGGCAAGCAGTTCCCATACTACTAAGTGCATGTGTGAATATGGCCTAAGCTGCCCCACATAAGTGCTATCTGGACTCAAATTCTAAATCCCTTTCCTACAGAACTTCCAAAAAAGAAGTCATACTTTTATATAAGAGGGTCTACTAGGGCAGCTTTCCTCAACCTGGTGCCCTCCAGATGTGTTGGACTGAAAGTCCCATCATTCCCAGCAAGCATAGCCAGTGATGGGAATCGCAGTCAAATACATCTGGAGAGCACCAAATTGGAGAAGGCTGTCTTATTAAAATAATTTGTTGATCTCATCATCCAAAAGCTGTGCCAGCCAGAGGTGCAGTTCCACTGCCAAAGCTCAGTGCATCCTGTCCTCCTGTGCATCACCAGCCCAATCAATTTGGATGACTTCCTGGAATTGGAAACCTATCGAAGCAGCCCTGTGACCTCTTGGGAGCAGAATAAATAAACCACCAGGTGTTAACCCTTTGATATGGTTCTCACTTCTCCACAGATAAGGTGGTAAGGCCTTTAGAAGGACACATTTCCTGTGTGAAAAACACATGGTTTCATAAAGATATTGAGCAGCAAAATATGGAGATGAGAGATAAATCACTAGTTTTGAGGCTGGGTGGGTTTGTTTTGACAGCTTAAACCCAAGATTGGGTAACAAAATCCAGAGAGTAGTAAGATGCTTTCCAGTCTTCAAACTGTTCTGCAGAGGTACGGAAACAGATTTTTTTTGCCTAACAATTATTTTTAGAAGAAGGGAACTCACTCTTTCTCTGTCCACTAGAAATTTGCAGAACTTGAGCAAACTCACAAAACGGTTATATTTCTTTTTTTCTGAATTGCATCTGTTCTTTTCTTTTTTTTTTAGTGTGCCTGTTCCAAAGAATCAAGCTTTCAGCATCATCTCTTAAAAGTTTGTAAACTGGTAAGTCAATTTCAGTTTGGGCGTGCCTGTGTGTTTCTTTATTTCATGTATGTAGGTAAACAACAGAAAAACTATGTACAGATTAGGAATGCTGCATGAATTTCTAAGCCTGAAAATAACTTACCATGCAACCTAGTATGCAAAAGGGGCAAGTATTACATCTCATAAAACTTGAATATCAAAGATTAATGAAGCACTGAACACTTTCCCATTATGAATTCATATTGTTAAATTAAAATGCCTAGGGAAGCAAATTTCAACAATATTCCATCCTCTGATTCTCCCAAAAGGTAAGCCCTTCACCCTATAACACTGGGCAGAAATCCTAAGAAATACCTGGTGTAATCAGTACCAAAATGGAATATGTCCTCCTTTATTTTCTTTTATTATGATTCAGCAAGACAGAGAACAAATAAAATCAACACTTATTCAGCTTTGCATAATAAATACTGCTAATAAAAAGGCTAACATTTGAAAATATGCTAAAAAGGAAATATTGACTTTTACAAATAGTAGTAGTCTATTCTGCAGTGGTTTTTTTTAAATTATCTTTGGCTGGATGCAGCAAATAGTTTTTCAGAGGTTTGAAGGAGGTATGATAGAGCTGTTCTTAAGTTTGTGCACAAACGTTCATTGCTTCTCTACTCTGTGGCCTCCAGTCAAATAGTTACTGCAATTTCTGAGAATAAATCTATTGATCAGAGATCATAACCGTACCAGTTTGTGCTAGTGTGTGCCCAGAGCAAAAACAGCATTATCCTATCTCCTTGAAATCTCTGAAGTACATCAATGTCATTTATTCATGTGCATATGGAGCCTCGAGAGCCATTTCACATGGAAAGCATCTCTGTGTAATATTGTATAACATGTGCATGTACATAATAGTGTGGACTCATGCCGAGATGCCATGACGGACTGCTGCAGGCACGTGCATTGCACATGATGCTCTAAATGTGGATTTTGTGTTATTTTTTGACACATAGTTTCTGCGGAGGAAAAGCTTCAAGTTAGGTGTGTGTGTGTGTGTGTGTGTGTGTGTGTGTGTATTCTTCTTTAGATTTAGTGTGTATATATACAGACTAGTCAAGTCTGTGTTTTTTAATGCATGGTATGAACAAGTTTATGATATTTTCTAAGAAATGGTAATGATGGAAATTATTATTGGACTAGAAAAATGCCCATCATTATGTCAGGTGGGTCTTATTATGGGGATCCCTGTGGGGTTGTAGTGTGTTTCTGTGTGTTGTACAGAGCCTCACTGCATACCTTTCTGTGGGATTCCTGTCAGTGACAACAGGCCATTCAATGTCAGGGGCGGAGGGCAGATTTTGCCCTCACTCCTGCAATATCTCCAAGACCACTGCTTATTTTTTCCCCATAGGAATGAATTGCAACCATGGGCACATCTACACAAAGGGTTTGTCCCGGGGTTGCTTCGCAGTAGCGGCACGTCATCTACATGATGTAGCCGGCATTGCGAAGCCATCCAGGGGCAAACCCTGGAAACTCCACTCCTAAAAAGTCGGGCACTTATCTAGACTTTATTGACTTTATGACAGCAGAGCCCATGGCACCCTGATTGGTCGCCATGGATCCCTTTAAAAGTTTTTTAAAAAATGGAGGGGAGGAGAGGAACAGGGCCGTTCCTCCCCGCTTTTTAAATTTTCTAATCTCTATCTGTGGCGCTCCACACATAAAAATAATAAAAATAAAGACCGGGGGGGGGGGGAGGAACGAGGCCTGTCTCTGGTGATCTCAGCCACTGAGAATTAAACCTTCACTTATCTCTTCTGGGTAACCTTACTCTGGTTTCTCAGTCAAGCTACAGCTGGGGTGCACACCCTTTTTGGCCATGAGGGTGACCTGGGGAGGGGCACTCATGTGCATGTGCACACATACCCCCCCCCCACATCTCAACGCACAGGGATGGGGAGGTTTAAACCTCCTCTCCCTGTCCACTAAGATATAGGGATCTTTTGGGGGTTGGGAGAGGCTTTCGCATTTTCCGCCACTAGCAGTGGTGGAAAAACAGCATTCTCGGAAGCAGATCACTGGGGGTTGGGAGAAAACTTCACCCCTCCCAGCCCCAAGAAAATTGTTGATCAGCTGTGCTGTGGGGGAAAGTGGATATACTTTGCCACTGGTTGTGCACCCCCATGCTGGCGCAATTCCAGGAATGCATCCTCCAGGCCTTTTCCCTGGTAAACTGGGGCCCAGCCCCGGTTGCTCCGGAGATCCCTGTTTTCCTAGAGGTCTCCAGGGTTTTCTTGGTCATCTGGTCACCCTAAGTAATCAGCAATATGGACATCATAATACTGACTTTCCTTACAACACGGGAGCTGAAACTTTTTGCCCCCAGGGCCTATTTGAGAAGTCTGAAAATTACGGAGGCCAAAATGGTGGCATGGCAGTGAATCCAGTCACAAAATTGCAGTGCAGGGTTTTATTAACTCTAGGTTTGTGTGCTTGAGTACCTCTCCCCGCCTCCCACCTGTACCTAGCAGCAAAAGTACAAGAATTTTCTGCCCTTCATTAGCCCCCTAATCAGACACCTAAGCTAGCTGCTTCACACTGCCCATTGGTCACAAAACTGTCCTCCCGCCCCATTTTAAAGTGCTTGTTGTTGTTTTTTAAAAAAATACAAAAGTGGGGGGTCCCCTCACAGGTATTCTTTTTGAGCCTCAATGTTCAGGAGACAGAGCTGCTGACTGTTTCGCATTAAGATTGACATTGCAGCCAGCTGAGAGAGGAAAGGAATAAGATTGCCAAGATGCCTTGGTTTGCAGCAGCTACTGCTGTCATTCAGGCACTTCTTCTTCCCTCTGCTGCACACAAAGAGAGCCAGTGGGGCTTCTGCTGGCACTCAGGTGCAAGATGACTGTGTTGCTTTCCCTGCAGAGCTAAGGCATAAGCAAGCCCAGTTGCCTTTACTTGTGCAATGCCTTGAGCAGAAGGGTGAGGTGTAGTGAAGCCAGGGCTCACAGGGTTGAAGCACCAGGACCTTTTGATTAGCAGGGGTGCTGACATCATCTGCAACACCCCACCTACCCATCAGGCTCCCCTATTCCCTCTGAGCTTAGCTGCTCAGAAGGAATAGTAGCTGGGGCACTGGATAGATTTTCCCCCAACAACACTATATTGATGGAAGCTATCCCTGTTGCAAATGCAAAGTATTTGGGGCTGGCTTGGTCTTGAATGGACAATTAAGACCCAATAGCTTTTCAGATGACCTGGTGGAGATGAACATGGCTAGAATTGGGTTGTTGATATGGGTCAGCCCAGCTGCCTGTGGTTTTGGACTCTCATTGGGGTGTGTGGCTATGAGCACTACCAGGATTAGTTCCACTTCACTATTGAGAAGGACAAGGAGGATCTGACAGCCAGCAGCATAGAATGGGACAGGCTGCGATTTTTGCCATCTCCTCTTCATCTTATTGGCTGTCTCCGTCAGCCACTAGGACACTGTTCTTGCGGGTCTCATCATCAGCATGTTCCCCAGTGCCCATAACCCCCAGCAACTTCTCAAGCTGCAACTATGGGTAACTCGATTCAGCAGACACTACTGTTGACTCCACCAGCCCTGGAGCTGGAGTCGCAGCTGCGAGGCTCGCAGTATTCCAGAAGCTCTGGTGAGGGCGACAGCAACGAGGATAACAAAGAGATGTGAGGGATCGCAGCTTGTCCTGCTCCGTGCCTGCTTCTAGAATGGCGTTATTGCTGCTGCTTGCAATGCTCCTCTTCCATCTGGGCATGCAGGAAGAAGAGGAAGAGGTACTTCCTCCTTCTTCAGCCCTCTTCTTGCATGACTCATTCTGAGTCAGCTCTTGCAGTGCACCTGCTGCCTGCTTGTGGAACATTGTGGTCTGATTGCGCAGATGGGTACTTGGGGACTGAAGGCAGAATGGCCCAGCCTACAGATAGGGATTGGACTAGAATGGACTACACTGCAAACTTAAACTGGTTTAATAGTCATCCCCTCTCCCCAGAGAACTCTGGAACTGCAATTTTAGGTGTGGGACAGGAGTTGGGGATGTCATTTGTCTGGATCCCTGATAAAATTCTATGAATGAGATGGGAGCGATGGCACCATAAAAGCATCGTCTGGAAGCAACTGCAGAATAGCCAAAGATTATAACCTAGATTCTTTGTCACTTTCAGGATTCGTTTAGAAATTAAATACACAAGGTAGTGCCTCTCCATTCCATGTATAGAGGTCAACTGGACCGACATTTTGAATCTTACTTCAGCATGAGTGACAGGAAAAAAAACCTCCACTGCACCTGAGGTAAGCCAGCTAGCTTAGGGGGTGCACTACAAGCCCTGTAACACACTCTTTCCTCCTGTACTTCATGGCCCTTAAGCATCTGCTGTCTGAGGAGGCTTCCTCACTCATTCTAATGGTGCGGCTGGCCTAGCATAAACTAAATTGCAGTCCTGAAGCTATCATGAGCCTTTCATCTCATAATACAGGGATAATAGGACATACAGTTAGCACAGGAAGAACAGGTTAAGCCATCTCCCCCAGGTCTGATGAAACCAGAGGCTCTTGCAGCTGTTTAAGGGGGAAGCATACCCACATTATATTCATTTCAGCACTAAATCAGAACTTAAAGCACTTTTCAGAGTCAAGAATGTAATTGTGGCACCTCCAAGTGGTAGGGAAAGAAAGTTACAACACTGACATCCAAAGCTGAACTTAAAAGAAAAAACTGAGCAACCTTATTCCTGGTAACTACTGAGCAACATCAAACAGCAACATCATACTGCCAATGTCATACTGCCCTTATATTAATCTATGGTGTAACTACTCCTGGAATACTGTGTACAGTTCTGGTCACTGCACCTAAAAAAAGGATATTGTTATTGTAGGGTTGGAAAAACTGCAGAAGAGGGCAATTAAAATGATGGAGTCTGGAGCAACTCCTCTATGAGGGAACGTTACAACAGCTAAGATTGTTTAGTTTAGAAAAAAAGGTGAGACATGATAGAGGTGTACAAATTCATTCATGTTGTGGAGAAAGTGGATAGGGAGACATTTTCCCCTCTCTCGTAATATTAGAACCTGGGGTCATCCCATGAAGCTAAATAGTGTGAGATTCAGGATAGATAAAAAGAGGTACTTCTTTACACAGGGCATAGGTAAACTGTGGAATTCAATTCCACAAAATGTAGGGATGGCCACCAATTTGGATGGCTTTAAAAGGGGGTTAGACAAATTCATGGAGGATAAGGCTATCAATGGTTACTAGTTCGGATACTTTGCGGTATGTCCAGTATCATAAGCAGTATGGCTATGTACACCAGTTGCTGGGGAACATAGGTGGGCAGGCCCTGTTGCCCTTATGCCCTGCTTGTGAGTTTCTAGTCAAGAGCTGGTTGGCCACTGTGTGGACATAATGCTGGACTAAATGGACCCTTGATCTAATCCAGCATGGCTCCTCTTCTTTCGTTATTACTTGAGAAGGACCAGAATCGAAGGGTGACTTCATAACGGCATGTTTGTCACTTGGTGGTTTTCAAAGATAAAAGATCAGACAGAGCTTTTGCTTTCGCCTCATATCACCATGAAGATAGCACATTTCAATTGGTTGATCAGGCAAGATGGCAAACAAAGAGAAAAAGGGGAAGCAGAAGGAAAATGGAGCTGATGTTCAAGCCATGGAGTCTGCATTTGGTTACAGTATTAAGGTGGGAAGTGGCTTGCAAAGTACTAGGATGGTTTCAAGTAGTACCTGGGACCCTCCCAATGATTGCTAGGAAGAAGAAGCAAATGAACAATGATTGAGTCATTATTTTTTAAATGATAACATCCCATTGTTAACTCTCATCCTTAGGCAAAGGTTCTTTGGTAGGTGGAAAACAGTAGAAGAGAGAAACTAAATAGTGGCTAGAGGGTCGGACTGAGGGTCGGGAAATCTGGATTCTAGTCTGTAATTGGCCATGGAAACCCACTGGGTGACTTTGGGTAAGTCACAGACTCTCAGCCCAGCCTACCTCACAGGGTTGTTGTGAGGATAAAATTGAGAAGAGGAGGATTACATACATCATCTTGGAGGAAAAGAAGGCAGGATATAAATGTAATAAATAAATAAGATAATTTCAGACAGTGTAGTGGGTAAAAAAATCAATAGAAGCCAAATGTTAGCTTTACCTGGTAGTTGGAGATGTGCCCTCAAAGAATAAAGCCCGAGCTTCAATGGGATGAGATCATCTTCTTCCAGTGTAGGATCTCACAGCCGAAAGACTAAATTTGGTACTCTCCAGATTACACAAAAAATAAAAGTAGCCATGTTGGTCCAAAGAAAAATGCAGGTGCAAGGTGGGTGAGCATCCAAAATGAATTCAAAGGGATAGAATAATATCAACATACAGAAAACAATTTTATTGATGAAAAAAGCCTGATGCATTTTGGCCTTTTTCTTTATTGTTAGGCTTTTTCGAAGGGTTATAATAACGCCTGCAAAGGTTTTTACAACAGATTGTCTTGCACTATAAACACTGGCAGCCAAATATTGGTCCCAGCTTTTACATAAAAGGTTTACGCTAAAGCATGCTGGTATTTGGACCCGTACCTCTTTTACCTTTGTCTTCGCTCACCGTTGGAATCTGGCCTCCAAAAGCTTCTCCAAAAATTATTTATTTAATTATTACATTTACATACCGCCCCATAGCTGAAGCTCTCTCGATGGTTTGAATTCTTTCCTTTGGTGAAAAGGTTCTCCACCCCTGGTCTAAATGG